>NC_050181.1:7323116-7505616 GCF_008315115.2 Sander lucioperca
TCTAAAGAAATACTGTCCTTCATAAAACAGCAGCACTGCTCACACTGAGCATCTATTCTCAACAACAACAAAA
Source organism: Sander lucioperca (assembly GCF_008315115.2). Classification (NCBI taxonomy): domain Eukaryota; kingdom Metazoa; phylum Chordata; class Actinopteri; order Perciformes; family Percidae; genus Sander; species Sander lucioperca. The sequence continues at coordinate 7,323,190 of NC_050181.1, forward strand.
GACATTGATATTTCAGTTTGTAGAAAAGTGAAATTTGCTAACTTTATTTCTATTTATTATCTGAGTTTGCAGTCATTTTCTGATGAATGTGTGCTCATCATTTTCCTGGGAGCTTATTTCTAATCACAGTTCTGAATATGTGAAGTATTTGACAGTATAAAAATAGTTCCTTTTTATTAATAACATAATCCTCTGATGTAGATTTTTTTGTAAGAGTAAAGATTGAGAAGGCAGCCAAGAAATAAAACAATATGAAATTCAGTCATCAACCAAAAATGTATCTTTTGTGAAATATTATTTACAGATACACCTGTACAACAGCGTCTGTCCCAAATTCTGACTTATTATAGTCTAAATAAATCATGTTTATTTCGGTACTAATAAATCAATAGAATAGTGGGCTGGGCCCGTGCTGCATGCTCTGTCTTTTGCACCATTCTGTGTGTAAAGTGCCTTTAAGACAAAGACCAGTCCAAGTCTCAGTGATGCTTGACTGAGCTGGCATTATCAGAGTCCTCTAATCATCCTCTTGTCATTCATTATCCTTGCATCTTCAACCTCAACTTCAGCTTCTTCACCTTTCTCCCAGAGACAGCTCACACTGTCTCCAATGGATGCTATAAAACTGGAACTTTTACTGTGAAAAAAACAGCAAAACAAAACACATTAGGTTAATTTTAACACCTCTATGATAGGCTGCTACATTAACAGTTATAGCAACAGCAATAACATAACTAAATAGGGTATTCTGCAACCATTTATTATAGAATGATGCAGACACACATTTGGCCAAGAGGTGCTCAGAATCATGGAAAGTTTGAACATTTACATGGCAACTGAGTAAACTCTCCTGATGAGATTTTTGCTATATGGTCAAAAGCTCCAGAGCAAGAGGACCTTCAGCTGAGATTGTGTTGTCAATGAACTCTGCAGTTTATTTAGAGTCAATCCCGTTTACACCATCCTGGTGATTGTAAATACCAGCACTCACTAATAGAGCACCAAAAGTGCATTAATCCGCCTCAGAAAACAGTCACCAACACATACACAATTTACTCCTGTTTTAGTTCTATTTGCTAAAAACTACAGAACTGAGCTGGTTTCAGGATATTATATATCTGTGACTCGTTTTTAAAGATATACATCTTTGAGTGGACTTAGGGCTGAGTACCACAGACTGAGCAGGGAAGTCGAACTAACACATTGTATGTTCTGGTCTTTGCACGGGATTTGAAAAATACAGAATAGCAAGCTCAATCCTTTAAAAACACATCCGCAGCACACACACATGCACAAATAAGAGATTTAAAAATTCAAAAAGATCTGATATATCCTGTAGAAGGTACTGACAGTCAGAGGCACGTTCACAGATGAAACCGATGCGGTCAGTGCAGTAGAAATCATTCCAGTTGGCATTATGGATAAGGCCAGCACAGTCCTCGCCGTCTTCGTGGCCATGGGTCCAGTTATCAGGCTGGCCAGGCTTCCACTTCCTGATAGCAACAACATGAACAATATGTATTAAAGTTGAAGCATCATATAAGGTGTTTGCAGTATTGTAATGTAACGAAGTACAAATACTTTGTTACTGTACTTAAGTAGAATTTTCACGTATCTGTACTTTACTTCGTTATTTGTATCTCCGGAAACTTTTACTTTCACTCCACTACATTTTCTAAATAAAATGTATACTTTTACTCCACTACATTTTCCCCTAAGCATCTTAGTTACTCATTACTACAAAATAAAATCAGAAGAAATTTGTCACACTGGAAAAAAAGGTTTGGCGAATCATTGCTCCTAGATTGCAAGTTAATGCATGCTCCATGCTAGTTGGTGACGTGTTTGTTGCCAAACAAAAAAAAAATTAACTAAAGAAGAAGAGGAAGCATAATGACTGATAGTGTCATGGAAGCACCTGCTGCAGGCTCTGCCGCCAACGTAACAGACGATGATCACCCCGGCGACAGTGGTGATGAAGATAACGTTACACACCTTTGGCCATGAAGGTTTTGAGTATATTTAATATAAGAAAATTACTTCTGATACTTAAGTACCATAAACATCAGATACTTTAAGACTTGTACTCAAGTAATATTCTAAAAAGTGACTTTAACTTCTGCCAAAGTTATTTTCTGGTAAGATATTTCTACTTTTACTCCAGTATTGCTTTTAAGTACTTTATACAAGACTGGGTGTTTGTTATCTTCATAGAGGTCTGGTGTTTCGGAACAGAATGAAGCAAGGAATCAAGTTAGAAATCACTAAAACACATACATTTCATTTGTTTTCATCAGGTTAACTCACTTGAAAACAGGTAACGTTCCATCCACCCATTTCCAGACATTTTCCTCCTCCCTGTCAGTAAGGCCCAGCCAGAAATAGCCCTTCCCTGCAATTTTGTTTCTCACAAATTGCTACGGATAGAAGAGAAAAAGATATTTTATTTTATTTATTTATTTTTTATTAGTTCAGAAAAACAAGTCTGAGATTTTAAGATTAAGTTTGTTCCATTCTTTGTAGTCAGTGAATGTAGTAAAAATCAGGGTCTTATTTAACTTACCTGTTCCTCATTGTCGTTAATAATGAGCATTAGAGATGTCATGTTAGTACAAAACTGCTTGGACTCGTCAAAGTTGAGCCTCTGAGGACCAGAGGAGAAGTAATAGCAGCTGTCTCCAAACTTTGTGAACTGAGGTGGGCAACCTGGAATGAATCATTTACAGAATATTACAATATCTATATATAATAAGTAAAATCACATGCATCAGGATTTGTAAAATGTACTTAGAATGGGCCATAAATCTATTTTCTACCCTGATGTAATCATTTAACTCACCAGGCGCTGAAGTATTGGTGTCAGGAAGCTGGACCTGCTGGGACACGGAGCCTTCTGGTTCCTCTGCTGGTTTGGGGGGTTGAGATGGTTTGGGGGGTTGAGATGGTTTGGGGGGTTGAGGGGGTTTTGGGGGTTGAGGTGGTTTTGGGGGTTGAGGTGGTTTGGGGGCTTCAGGGACCTTAGCGGGCTGAGTGGGCTGAGGGGGCTTTGAAAGCGGAGGGGCAGGTGCAGGTATCCCTGGTAGCCCTGCTGGACCGGGAGGGCCGATTGGTCCAACAGGTCCGCGAGGCCCCTCGAGCCCTGCAGGTCCTGCTGCTCCTCTGGGCCCCTGTGGGCCTTGTGGTCCTGGCAACCCTGACAGTCCATCTCTACCAGGAATCCCCGGTGCCCCAGGGTCACCTTTTTCACCAGGGTTTCCAGGTCGACCTCCAGACCCTCTTGATCCTTTAGCCCCTGGAAGACCCCGAGCCCCGGCTGCACCCTTTGGACCTGTCGCACCTGGTGGTCCAGCAGCACCTTTCTCTCCTTTAGGTCCCACCAACCCCGGCATCCCTTTGTCTCCCTTATCACCCTTTTGACCTGACTGGCCCACTGGCCCCTGGGGACCCTTGTCACCCCTGGGGCCCCTTGGACCTGGTGGACCTGAAACATAATACCAGCAGATGAGTGTGTTAGAATGTACTGTTGCTGTTGAGATCTTAACATAAAAAACAAAGAAAACATTGCATTTATTTCTTGTACTTTGGTATTTTCAGTTACATATAATTTTGCTAATAGTGTACTAGAGACCAGACAGAGGTATAATCCTAGTCATAGTTGAAATTCATATATATGGTTCTTTTGAATTACGTGGCACCAAAATTTAAAGCAGTTTACAAGATGATGTGAGAATCTATTAGTTTTTTTAAATGGGTGTACAAAATGTTAATGACATTTTTTTTTTTTTTTTTTTTTTTTTTACAAATACCTACAATACTATTTAAATCTGCATGCCACAACATTCACATTTGAAGAAGTGTGTTATGTTCATGTTGTTTATGACAGAATTAAAACCAAACCAATAAATTTTTTTCACCATTTCCAGGATACGCACCAAGTAGGTCTTCTATTCTTACCCTGCAGGATGGTGAAGTTGGTGATGAGCTGTGAGTGCTTGCTGTCCACCACCTTCATCTCCTCCATCACCATAGAGAGGTTGCTGACCTCTCTGTCCAACCTGGCTGCCAGCTCATCTTGCTGTGCACGCAGCTCTTTGCTATCTGCACTGGCCTCTGTCACACTGCTATTCAGCCCCAGTAACAGGTCTGAATGTCGCAACACTGTCTCAGCGCAGGACCTCAGGCCATTCAGGTCGGAGCTGATGGCACCGAGGAGCTGCGTGGCGAAGCTCATGTTTCCTGTCACACGGTCCATGTCGTTCTCATGTCTGTCTAACCGTGATTCCATCTCATCAAACTTAGATGATGTGGTGTTATCGTGGTCTCTCTGGTGGTCCATCAGCTCATGCAGGCTCTGGCCATGCTCCTCGTTGAGAGCGGAGGTGTTCTGGATCTGGCTGGCTAGTGTGCTGAGCTGAACCCCCAAGTCATCCAGAGCTTCTCCATTGGAACGGGCTAGGGCTGAGTTATTGGCTGCCAAAACCTGGAGGTTCTGGACCTTTTCCTTCAGCCACTCTGTGTCAGCCCGGGTCTGCCTGGCTGTCTGCTGCAGACCCTGATAGTCATTCTTCAGTTTCTGCACCGCCTGGCCTGCGTCTTCGACCGTCTTCTGCAGCGTGCTGAGCTGATTGCGCTGCTGGGACTGGGTAATGTTTAGTGCACTGATACTAACCTGAGTCTGGCTCTGCACTTTCACCTGGCCCTGTAACTCTGACTGGAGCCATGCAGTGTCTGTCTGGAGGTTGTCAATCATGCCACTGTAGGAGGCCAAGGTCTGGTTGACCCCATGCAGCGAGGCCTCATTGCCTTGCATAAATCTCTGCAGGGAGACATGGCTGTTTTGCATGTCATCGCCTGTGATCTGAAGCTCATCCAGCACATCCCTGTTTCTGGTTGCCCTGAGGGCAATATCATTCAGTCGTTTCTGTAATGCCTCCAGATCGGACTTGAAAGTCTTGATGTCACTTGTGGCATTAACTGACTTCTCTCCTGCCTGATCATCTGAAAAGGTGACACACAAACATATTTATATTAATAGAAAATGTAAAAAAAACAACAACACTGCATTCAATTTTTGTTCACAGCTATTGTAGATTAAAACAATCCATATTTGATATCTAATCTTATGTTAATGAGACTTACCTAGTTTCTTCAAGTCGGTCTCCACATCATTGATCTGGCCTCCATATTTCTGCATGCCCTCTGTGACACTGTCCATTCTCTCGACCACTGGCAAAAGAGGGAAGAGAAAGTGTGAATAGATACGTACAGTATATACACATACAGGGGAAAAAGCAAAGTTGTTTGATAAGAGGAATCCTTATACAATCATCACATATTCTAAGACACTAACAGGAAGTGCATAGACAGATAGATAGATAGATAGATAGATAGATAGATAGATAGATAGATAGATAGATAGATAGATAGATAGATAGATATTATAATAATATTTCTTCCACCACTTATAGATCAACCCCCTCAAACCTTAATGTGTAAACAGAGACTTTGCTAAGCTAAGCTGATGTGAACAGAAGAGGGTGCTGCTGTATTCATTCCTCTCAAATCAATAACTGGAAACTCAAACAGCATTTCTGAACGCAGGATGTTGAACAGGGTACAAGTTTCCTATGTTTTCTTTTGTAACTGGGCAATCTGTTGATCAATACAAATGTAATTTTCAGAGTACATTCACAAATTCCACTTCAAGAGTATAAACAATGTCAAACACATGATGAATACCACAGTAGTACACTGTGTCTCTGGTTCCACTTTCTCTCTCCTCCTAACATCTGCAACAAGAGTCTGTCTCCTCTGCTCCACCGTTTGTTTTCTGTCAGTATGTGGGCGTCTAAAAACTGCACTGGAAAACATCCTTAGCTTTCACTGTTATCATTCCAAAAGTGTCAAAAACACGAAACAATAACATGCACTTGGGACAAACAACAACACATGGGCCCAGTATCAAAGAGCTGTTGGTCAACTGCTGTGAATATGCAGCTTGAGCCTCTATTTCTTAAATATTTATTTCTTTATCTTTTTGAGTACTGTACTTTGAAATACTTTATTTGTTACCCCCAAATTTTTATTCTTGATTACTATATTGCTACAGCAACCTGCCCCTTATAATAGTGACATAAATGCCTGCATTCCCTTGTGTCTAACATACCTTTTTATCTCCCCCCCCACCCCACCCCCCCCCCACCCCCCACCCCCCCCCCACCCCCACCCCCGTCCTGAATTGGAAAAGCATTATGAGTTATATAAGGTCACTAATTTGAGTAAGGCTTATTGGCTGCCTATTATACTTAGGCAGTTACCCAACACGAGGGCCAGCACATTAATGCTTAACTTTTAGCAAAATGGGTCATTTTGAGGGCCAAGACTAAGAAACATGTCAATTAGTACAGAAAACTGTATTTATGTTTGCTGGTAAACGGTATGTGCTGTTTAAAGGGTGCAGAGGAGAGAAAAACAACAACACAGAAATACAGCCTTCACTGGTTTTTGCAAACTATTTTGGACACTTCCAGCCATTTGTGAGTCAACCTGTGGTTCATGAGACAACAAATTGCTACCAAGCCATAAAATCTCCTCTGGGTTGTTAAGCCAGTGTAGTCGCTGCATGGTCATCTGGTAGACATTAGAGCCAAACCACCAAAATCACATGGGATCCATGCAAACACAGACCCAAAGCTGGAAACCCAAAACAATCCTGACAGCACTTACAGGGCACGATTCAGATCTTAACTTGTTGACCATAATTTGAATAAAATCATTCCACACTGGATAAATCCAGTTTTTGTCAGTTGGTTGAGCTGCATGGTTCACTAGGTTAGGGCACCCGTAGAGTAGACTTCAATATTTTTGCTCACGAATATATATATATATATATATATATATATATATATATATATATACATTTTTCTTTTTTTTTAAGATTTCTTTGGGGCATTTCAGCCTTTACTAGAAAGAACAGCTAGATATGAACGGGGGGAGAGAGAAGGGGATGACATGCAGGACTCAAACCCTGGACCTTCTGCATCAAGGAATACACCTCTACATATGTGTGCCTGCTCTACCAACTGAGCTAACCCGGCCACTGCTCAAGAATATTTTGACGTGATAAGTGATAAGTTTTCCATGATTTATTGGGGCCACAAATGGCTCAATGGTGTTTTAAGCCCCCAACGTCTCGTTCCAGGCAGCACTGCTACCGTTGACTTCAAGGCACCTAACACTAACCTTAACCCTAACCCTAACCATAACCATTGCCTAATCCTAGTGCCTTCCAGGCAGCGTTGCCTGGAAGAAGACGTTGGGGGCTTAAAACACAGATAAACCCACAAATGTGTAAGACTGAACAATACACAAAGTGCATTCCATATTGATGGCGTCTGAGATGTAAGAATTCCTTTCTGTTTCTATTCAACATCATTGCCCCGGCTTAAACAGGGAGAAATGGGAAAAATGGGTTGCAGTAAGGACAATGTTGCAAAACAACTGTGTTTCTAATCTCTAGCTCTGGCCAATCTCTGAAAGATATCAATTCAGCGGAGAGTAAACAATGTACTCTGTCAAGGGAGTCTCTTCAAGTGCTAAATCTTAAGCTGAACTCTCTGACTTGGTTGGTTTTAGTTTTACATTCTGTTGCAGTGATATGATCTTTTGACTTTCAACAAACCTCAGAGAGAAAGACAGAGAGAGAGATTGCACATGGGGAAGTACAGGTAAGTAAAGGGAAATTCGATATGTCATGTATATACTGTATTCATTTGGGAATGATCTACAAACATCTATGTCTCCATGCTGAAAATAAGAACATCAAGACTTGAATTGATAATTCTACCAGGTGACCCTTTTGAAGTTAGTCTATTAATGCTAAATACATTTTTGTTTTATCAAAAGAGACGAGATAACAAAACTAATAGTCTACAACTACGCTAGCAACTCTTGAGGCTGTACTTAGGAAAGTTGTGCTTTGAGCTAAATGCTAACAGCAGCATGCTAAACATGCTTAAAATGACAATGTTAATAGGCTGATGTTTGACAGGTAATGTTTGCCATTGTCACAGTCTTAGTTTAGCATGTTAGCATACTAACAAGATTGTCTACGTACCTTGTCTGTTTAGTCTGTTTTGCTTTGTCTGTTTGTAACCAAAACTGTAAAGCCTCTTTGAGTGTCTAGAAAAGCGCTATAAAAAAATAAATGTATTATTATTATTATTATTATTAACAAAATTGCTACTTTCTACTGCAGGTTTTTGGTCTTAAACCATTGTTTTGGACAAATTCAAGTCTTTGACTTGATTATGGTGGTTGTTGTAAAGTCAGAACACCAAAGTCAGTAGGACACGTCCTCTGGGGACCTTGAATGTATGTACAAAACTTCAGGGCAATCTGTTCAACATTTGGCTATAAAACAAACAAAAGACTGGTATAACTATCTAATACCTAATTGATGCCTTAAACATGCACAATTTAAGCCTTTATGACTTTTTAAGAACCTTTAGACACTAGTAGTTTTTAAAGAAAATGGACTTGTGGAGGTGAATCTAGAGACTATGGGTTTTACACCTGCACTTATTGTTGTCTTATGTGAGTAATTCTGTGTTAAATGTAAAGGCTTGATTGTGAGACTTACCTTTGTATCCGAGGACAGCCACTGCTATGGTGAGCAGGGCACAGAGCACGTAGAGCAGTGCAATGGCCGCCCTCAGTGCCCAGTCATTTTTACACTTGGTGCACTCTGTACCCTCCTGAATTCCTGCAATATACAACAGAAGTTCTGTCACAAATGTGTGTAGACTATGCAGTTAGTCTGCCTTATCGTAGTAACAAAGCACACTGTTGAGAAGCAGGAGTAACTTAAATGTTGTGCAACTGGAGTAGGGAGTTAATAAAAATACACCAAAGGTTTTCATTCAAAAATGAAATCACAAGGAGATTTTTCTTCATTTTATAACTAAGTTTAGTACTGCGTGTCTAAAGTGGGACACACTGTGCCTTTCTTCAGCCAAGTAACAATTGAAAACATTTGCCCTCATGAATAACAAGACTGAGTGTGAAACTTAAAAAACAATGAACATGTGTTCGCCATATGACAGAAACCAAAACAAAACAGTGCCATTCCTCTTGTGTGTGTCATTTATCGTTGCCATCCAAGCTAAAACCATGGTGCAGTGAAATCTCTGGTCATTCATGTCACAGATGTTCACTAGTCTTAACAAAACGTCCTGACAAACACCAACATAATGTGATACAATGCTAAACATTACGCTATAGACAGGATGTTTACTTAACTCCATTGGAACTGACCATGTAGCCTCTGGCAAGCAGAGTGAGAGGGCAGCTGGTGTATATTCACAACAGGCAATAAAGATCTTTCTTTCTTTAAATCCTATTATGTAGAAAGGGGGAATTTCTGGAAACCTGTAACACTATATCAGACAGGAAGGTTTTAAAATAAATAGCTTGAGCAAAAACAAAACTGTTTAAAATACAATTTTATTGTTGTAATATCAAACTTGTCTTAAGATTTGAGCTATCCAAAATGTGACTTACAGGAAAACTATGGTTTATTGCATGGGTATTATTTTCTTTCTGGCAATAGCTCTGTTCCATTGTCAAGAATTTTAAGCAAACTTTTTAAATGTAGCAACAAAAAGAAATGTGAATTAGGCTGGCAAACTGGTTTGGAGCGAATAAACTACGCTACAACGTAGTTTCATAAGAAGTTGGCGTTATAGGCTCTAATCTGCCAGTAAACAGTGTAGAAGAAGCAGAGGTTGCTAACTGGAAACAAAACGAGTTTCCTTAGCCACCTTACCCATCTATGAGAGAAAAAGGAGAGAGGTCTTTGAGGAATTTGGTTTAATTAGGTAAGTTTTTATTTTTTATTTTATTGTCCATGAGTATTGACCATGTTTCATGCTGCTTGGAGACTAAGACACGTTATTGGAATATCTGGGAAGACGCAGACAGCAGAAACAGCTGATCACTCCTGTGAGTTAAATGTTCGCTACGTCAGAACTTATTTGGCAAAGGCGCTTCCATATTCCATTGAGTGAATTAACTCTTTTTCGATAAAGTCAAAAAACGCTTCAATCAAGCGTAAAAATGTTTTGCGCAATTGAGGAAGTTTTATTGAATTTTGTCATTTCCTTCCAGCTTTTCTAATGCAATACTTCAAAATTTGTATGAAACTATGTGAATGGAAACACGGATAGTAACATTGAAATCAAGTATTGCTGAGATCTTGAAACAGGACAACATTGCTAAAAATAGAAAGAAACACAAGCAGTCAGACAATCATACTAGTCGTAAACAAACCAAGAGTTTAGCAAGATTCATTACTGTACCACTTTATTTGGAGGTTAAACCAAAAGTGAGCACACCCGAAATGTCAAAATCCCTCACTGCACAGAAAAAACTGTGTGCACAACTATGGCAAGTACAGCAGATAAAATAAAGTTGTTTTTTGTTTCCTCTTGGCTAATCTGGCAGTTTGATTACAAACTGTGTGATCACCTGACTGATCATTTTACCATTCATGCATTGCTTTCAAATTAAAAAATGTTTCCTTGGCATTTTGGGTAGGTCTATTGTTTCCACTGGGAGAAGCTACACAAATTGCCCAGCGGAACTGACATCTTCATATAACTTCAGAGTATCAGAGGCCTGTCTCTGTCCCTTTAAGTCATGTCACTTGTGATGGGACTGAATGTGTAGCAACAACAGGCTCCATCCTTCCCAGTCAGGGGTGGGCCAGGACCACCAGAATCCCCAGTACCCCGGGGATTGGCATCTTGGCTTTGGACCCGTACATCTGTGCAAACATCACGTTTGATCACCTCAAAGAGGCCCAGCGTTAGACCCAGACATGGATATGCAGGCCACTGTTGTCCTTATGTGTGCTCAGAGCCTCATGTTGGGAACCAGTGTGGAGAGCTCCACCAGAGATCCCCCCACACTGGTCCTGACCACATGCTGCTTAAAGGACAACATCACACCGTGTAAACAAGCAGCTGACCGTCAGCAGGTTCTGGGTCAAGAGCAGAGCGGGGGTGGTATTTCTGTGTTCATTAGAGTTTGAAAATGTTGGCAGTATCATATGTGTGCCCCTCCTGCTTTCAGGGTCACTGAGTTTCAAATACTTTTTCAGAGTCAAAACACTTTCACTCAGGCTTTTTCCATTCTACATGCTTAAACTTTTCTACAAACCCCCCACTATGAACACACAAGAACAGATTCTTCAAGTTATAATGCCCCCACATACCATTGTTTGCTAAACTGTATGTCAGATTGTGTGATTAAAAACAGAGCATGAATCTTAAAAGCAACCTTGACATGACAATTTCTGTCTTTGAGGTTGAGGTTTAAAAAAAAAAAAGTTGCTTAGAATAAAAAAAGACCAAATCTCTGGTTCTGCTGTATCAATTTAGCAAACTTTCCATTGTTCCCATCCAAACATTCTTATAGGAGTGCAATACTAAATCGATAAAGTACTCTTTTAAGACATTTAAAAATTGGACTAGATGGGAAAGACGTGACAATCAGTGAATGAATTATCTGTTCCTTAGTGGGGGGCAGCAATGGAAAATGCTCCATCACCTTTGGATTCTGACTTGGAACATGGATGTTCAAGCTATTTGAACATAATGTGAAACGTTTGTCTATGATGGTTAAATAATAACCAAAGATGAAAGTGCTTTAACTGTCAGGACTTACACTTTAAGGTTTTTTGAGTTACCACCATCCCATACTGTACTGTAGAACCTGGCAGAGACAGGTTACAAACTCAGATTGTCATGTTCTTACAGCAATGATGCTTTCACTGAACTAACATGGAAATTCATTCTGGGAAGAGCAGCCAGTAACTCTTTCCAGGGTCGCAACATTTTCCCACTGCTTGTCACTGAAGTGTTTTCTGTTCTCTAAGGGATTTTGCTAAAGCAACAATTCTTACAGCGATGTGGCACACAGTAATGATAAAAAGCAAATGCTTCTAAGGTAGCTGCAGTATTCTGTTACATAGAATCCAGAAAGAAAACAAACTACTGGGTTTATATATTCATACTAGATGTGAGCCAAGTAGTTCTTTGATGGCTTGCTTTGTCATAATAACATCCACAGAGGATGTTAAAGTATGTTAAGGTAATCATGGTAAAGTAAACATTTCTGAGACTGAACTCATACTGTTTATTATCCTGATGATGACTATCTGAGCATGCTACAGGAAAGTCTTGGACAATCAAAAGCATCATGTACAATATTTTCAAATAAAATTAAATAAAAATAAAAGAAAATCAACTAGAGCTTTCAAATCCAAAAGTCACCATAATTTCTTCTTTGCTTGTACTGCTTACTCAGTTTTGTGTTACAACCCCCCATGATGTACCTCACTAGTCAGTGAGTATGTCATGTTTAATATCCAAAGGGCCATTGAGACTTCTTGCTGTCTACGCATAAACTACCACAGTACATAAACATGCTGACACATACATGTCATGAACTGACTGAAAACACATTGCTAAACCAAACGGCATGGTACAGAACAGGCGGGGGGGGGGGCTGAGCCTGTTGAGTTTTAAGAAGCTGGACGGCAGCCAGGACGTCCCAATCAACAAGATGGAATCCAGCCAGGTTATCCCCAAGAGGTAAATACATGCCAGAAAAGCCTAGAAAGAGCAGAGGTAACATGAAGAATACTGTATCTTACATATTATTACTGTCAAGTGAGAACAATGTATCTCCAGTTTTGGCCATTGTTTTTGTATTTACGCAATCATTTATGGGCTGATCTACCCATGATCTACCCATGAGCATTAATCTCAAAACTACTTTTTAGCCATGCTACCAATTTTGCTCTCGGGGTGATTGTCTGTCAGTCGGTCCACCACTTTGGTCCAAACTGACATTTCTCAACACTTACTTTTCTTTTTATCTGCTGTACAGTCCGTTCAGGCCAGGGCCTTTAACTTCAAATGATTTTGACGATGACAGCAAAGATGGTGGTCAGCGACTCAACACCGGGCAACTTGGCAAGGGGTTCAAATGAGCGGGCACAATAGCCTGGTCTGGCCTTCCCCCATCGCCGGCTCAGATGGTGCAACATGGCATAGATGGGTGATGTTATTATACATCCACAGGTGGGACGGACGTCATGGAAATCTCTGTCTATTATTTAGATGGCACAGGAACATCAGGGCACACCGGTGGCTATGCGGGTGCTTAAGAATAATATTACCATAAAATTAGCTAAAGACATTCATGGTGTCCAGAGGATGAACCCTAATTACTTTAGTGATCCCTTGAATTTTCCTCTAGCGCCCCCAACAGGTAATAAATTTCACGTATCCAAGAAAATAGCTCAACATCTACTAGAAGGATTGTCATGACATTTGGTACAGACTTTCATGTACCCCTCAGGATGAATTCTAATTGCTTTGGTGATCCCTAGCATCTAACATCTAATGCCATCATCAGGTCAAAAATGTAATTTGTCTAATACTTTGGTTTATGACCAAATACCTACAAGACATTTCCACCATCCTCAGCTGTACTTTGTATTAAGGGTTAGTAAATATTAGCAAGCTAAACTAAGATATGAACACAGTAAACATAAACCCTAAACATCAGAAAGTTAGCATTGTCAATGTGAGCATGTTAGCATGTTGACATTAACATTTAGCTCAAAGCACCACTGTGCCGAAGTACATCCTCACAGAGACTCTGAGTAGTCTTGGTAAAATCCTTTTTGACAAAGAGACTATTTGAAGAAACATTTAGATATCTCTAGAGCAGCTACTGTAATTTATCTGACCAGTGGAAGAGCTGCACAAATTACTCATTCGAAGAAGAAGTTATCGTCAGTTGTGGTTCAGCTCTGTCATTAGCTGTCACCAGGGGTGATTCTAGGATCAGACCTTTAGGGGGGCTCAGCCCCTAATGAGAACGTGACATAGATACAATGTCTTGCAAAAGTGTTAACCCCCCCCCCGCTAAATCAGTAATTTCATTAGCCAATAATCTCTGAGCTAGCTACTGAACAACAACGTCAGCTAACGTTTTTTGACACTATGATGGAACTAAACCTGACACTGACTATAAGTCACAGTAATAACGACCAATTTAACACAATGTTCTAACATTCAGCAATTTTAGTTGCTTACGTATCAATTTGGGTTCTAATCTGCGCCATGAAATTACCAACTTCTTCTCTGGGGACTACCAACGTTAAACTTCACAACCACACTACTGCTCTCCCTCTGATAAATTAGATAGAGACTCTGCCAAAGGCGGGAGTCTGGCACAACCACCTCCGATTGGCCAAAACTAAGTTTCTGTTAACCCTTTCCTTGACTGGGTCACAGGTGCATAGCATCGGCGACAGCGACACAGGATATTAAAAGGGAATCAAGCTCTTTGAACCTGTAATTTTTTGTCCTTTGTCACTAACAGACAAGTTTGCAAACTCTCACTTGAAGCACTAAAATTGATTTAAAAAAAAAAAGTTGTTTAATATTATAATTTTTAGGGGGGCTGAGATTAAATTTAGGGGAGTTGAGCCCCCCTAAAAAGGGCCTAAAATCACCCATGGCTGTCACGTTAATTCACAAAAAACGAGAACAGAGGCAGAGAGAGAATTATGGGGGCAGTCCAGTGTGGTGTCTGTATAACAGCTGTATTTCATTTGGACTCTGAGTCAGTCAAAGAAAAAAAAAATTTCAACACTTATTCCCTTATTCCATGTACCTGCCATTAGACTTGCCTGCATGCCCTGTCTCACTCCTGGCTGGCAGTGGAAACTTCCATGGCAACACAAAGAAAGCCTGTACAGACTAGAGCCTTTTTGTGTGAAGACCCTTTGTGCAGAGTGTTAATACTATGTTATATACAGTAACTGGGTGGCTACCACAGCCGAATATGGTCACAAGCCAAAAACCAGTAGTCGCACAGACAGGCCATGCCTGTTTACGCCACATGAATGGAGTCTTGCGGATTACAATGCTGCCAAATGCTGCATTTTTTTTCTCACATTTTGAGAGGGAACACATTTTTTTCTTAATTTCATATTTTTTTATAAGTGGTTCTGCTACTATGTGGTATATGTCTACAAATGTATAAACTGTCAAAACTACAGTTACATCTAATTGTGGCTCAAGTTAAAGTTTATAATTTCCATAATCAGCCTTACTGAAACAATTTGGTTTAAAAGTGGCTTCAACTTGGGGCGCCTGGGTAGCTGACCGGGTTCAATAAACCATAAACATACACACGTAGACAGATTAATGTATATAAAACAAACCACAGAGGATCACTGAGGAGGAAATACAATTTTCAATGACAAAACAATAATAACAACAATTCGTTATACAAATTAAATAGAGTTAATTTCCCTCGTAACTCCAATCCACTTGAATGAAGACTTACAATAAATGTGTAATTCAGTGGGTAAAACATATAATACTGCTGTCATGGTTAGGCATAAGATGTTCCATGAAAGCACCCATTCAAAAATATCTAATAGTACACATGATCCACATTCATGATGGCTTAAATTACAACCAGCTGATTCACATTTTGTTCTAGTGGAATTTCAACATCCTCTAGACTAGTAGTTCACAATCTATTTAGCTTGTGACCCCTTAAAATGATGTAATGTCAACTTGTGACCCCCAGGGCCTTAATGGAAACATGGGCGCTAAGCAATTTAACCAAAACGAGATTTTGACTTCTTGGATTTGTATTATTTGGAGCATGTCACAGTATTCAGTATTTTACATGAAAAAAGTGAATTAATGAAACAAGACTAAGCATAATTTTCACGCTTCCCATTCATTGTTTATGTAAGCAGCCAGGCAATGCATTCTGGTAGCGTCGCAGCGACTTTCGAGATGCGGGGCTTTGAGCTGCATGCTCCTCATTACCATAAAGTTGAGGTCCAGGCTACTTCCAGGGTTTAGTTTTGTTACTTCCTGTGTCCATGTTCTACACTTGAATTTAGGTAAATAAAGTGACTTAATTGATTTATGGTCTTCTCTTTTGCAAATCACTGCAATTCAGACATATAAGACTGATGTAATTGTACTTATCTATCTTATAGTGCAACCTAGGCTTGAAGAACTGAGAGTGGTGTTTCTGACTTCATTCTTGAGACAATGCTGAACCTATAACTGAGCTAACAAGGTGTGCTGGGGTTGTGGTGTCCCCCTTTGGCCCTTATAGCTACCCCAGTATTAACAGTCGCCAACTGGAATGTTAGCAAGTAAACACTCTCGAACATGGGAAGTTACCACTGAGACAAATTACTAAGACATTAGGATCCTTGAATTTCTGAGATAGCCTGGGCCATGTTTTTTTTTCACTCGCTGCTAACAGGTTTATGACACTTTAAATTGGGCTCCGGTACTCTAGAACATCTGGAGCTTGTTACAGTGGAGCCAAATCAAAGGACGCATGCTAACATTTAATACATAATCCCTTCATGCCAAGCATCATCAGAATAACGGGCCAATTTATTTTTTTTTACTTTTTTTTTTTACTTCTGTGTGCTATTTTGGGTGTTTTTATAAAAAACCTTCTCTGTGATACCAATGATGAGTAAAGAGATCAGTGGTTTACAGCCGCCAGAGATCTGTATGCTGGTTGCATGTCTGAACAGAATGAGATGCCCTCATTACAAATACTCACGCATGCACAAAAACACACATTGCCTGAAGCTGAACTGTCTTTAAAGGCCTTGGCCACAGACTATATGATAAACACCATACTGGGATATATAGTACAATATGGACTGGCGGCTCTGGAAAACATCCTCTTCAGCATGCCATCATACCTTAAGTCTATATTGGCCTGCAAAAAAATTTACTTAGGGACTGTACAAAACCCCCCCCTAATAATTATTGGAAGGAAAGGTAACTGATTTCTTTAGGAGAGCATCGGAAGATCTTTTGAACTTTTTCCTCATCCCAGATACATTCTTCCTTTTAGGAGATTTATTGTGAAAGGTTGTTTTTTTAAATCAAAAAGTTACATCACAAAGATTACTTTGATTGTTTTTTTTTTTATATATATATTTAACGCTGTTGGGTTTCTTGAAAGAGCTGTCTGGAAGGAATGTCTCCTAACACAGCCAGCTATGTAACTAAGGCATCATGTAACTGATTTGAGGAACAGTCAGACATCTTATCGTATACAGTACATATTAGTTAGTAGCATCTGATATAATTCGTATTTACAGTATTTTCATTAAGTGGAATCACAGGCATTTCAGCCATTCTGCAGCTGTAATAACCATTTACTGTGCAGCTCCTTATTGAAAAAAAGAGTGGCTGGAATGGACTGTCAAAAAAATTTGTAATGCCAGGGAGGGTCTTGCTTTTTACAAAATTATGCATTAGATTCAACTACCCTCCCCAATAATTTTATCCAGTCCCTTAATTTATATATTGTTTGCTTTGCTGGAAATTGCAGTTTTTACATCTGGGTCAATTTCAATATGATTTGCTTTTAGAAAATTTGATATTCTTGCCTTTCACCACCTGCTTTTTATGCTATATATGCTTAAAGATTACATTTTCTCTGCAAAGTTTTTATAATGAGCAGGCTGCTGTTTTCTTCTTCAAAGTGCTAGAAAAGCACAAACAGAGCCTATTGGTAGAGGAAACAGTTAGATGGCCTATTAAAACAGGGTTTAGATCCAATGAAGAAGAGAACATGGAGTTGATTAGATCTGGTTTTGTCATCCCATCTGTACTTGGTTAGAAGAAGACAGACTGTGACAAATGTGTCCTATGTCGTAATCTCAAGAGACAGACTTTTAAAGCACGCAAGTGTGCCTCAAAAACAAAGCTGGGCCACTGTATTAAGGATACTTTATGGGGCAGGATTGGATGTCAAAAAAGTCTTTGTGTTTCAGTCAGCAGTTTCCATCAAAGACTGAAATCCAGGTTTACTGTGTGTGTCTCCTGGTCTCACTGTGGATGGTGAGATTTGGAGATAAATAGTTGGGAGTCACATCTGCTACCACAAGTTTCAGGAATGTGTTGTAGGTCCACCGTGAGCTGGCAAGCTGAGATGGCATTGGCAGGCAGGATTTTATGTAGTTTTAGTGTAATTGAGAATTAATATTCCCTAGGAAAGCTGTAAAATACAATTCAAATAGCACCTGCAACTACACTGTAAAAATGTATGTTTTTAAAGCAGGCATATGCAAGTATGTAGGTTACACTTATGCAAACACACTAAGGACTTATTAACTTATAGTGAGCTTTATTTTAACTCAATAATTACACTTCTCTCATCACTTGTCATTCTAAATAATGATTATTTTACTTTTTATTTTATATGACTGTGCTATAAAACTGGGCCTGAACCAGAAATGATGAGAACCATTTAATCTTTAGTCTTGTGCTGAGAAGACCATGCAACATAAATATGTGGTGGTTGTACTAAACATGGTCAGTCCAGCCTGATAAGCCATTATTACACAAATGAAACAAACCAAGGTCTGACATTGTTATAACTTCTTTGAAGGGCCTAAGACTGAGAAGAGTGAGGGTTGGAAATAGTAACACATTTAATTCCAAACAGTTCTTACTTTTATGTCCTACTAAATAATGTATATTATTTGCATTGCAAAGTTTTCACCCCCATCTGAATTATTACATTTCCAAAATGCAGGACATTTACAGTGAGAAAATGCACTCCTTCAAAACAGGCGTTTCAATTACCATCATACCATGAATTTAGAAAAACATGGAAGCCATAAACTAACTTTATTGGCCTGAGAGGAGAACTAAAGACCCCCTGGCTCCTCCTGCTCATGTTCCAGTGAGGTAATTTTAAGTAAAACAGGACCATGTGATCCTCAGAGAGAGAGAGAGAGAGAGAGAGAGAGAGAGAGAGAGAGAGAGAGAGAGAGAGAGAGAGAGAGAGAGAGAGAGAGAGAGAAGTGGGGGTTGATCTTCAATTATGTCAGTCACACTCACATCACATGAGCATCTTTTCTCTCGTCTTTAATTTATGACTTGTTAGAATGTGCAATACATGTTATTCTGCCCTCACAATGTGTGTAGGTGCATAGCTATGCAGAGAGCCAAACTCTCTTCTAATAAAGATTGAAGACAGCAGTTGGCTACCATGAACAAGTGTTGGACTAAAGGTATTGTAAAAATGAATAAGTAAAGTAACAAGCCTCCTGGATTGACAAAGGTATGGACTAACTGTTCAGATAGTATGTTGTACATCACGGCAGGAAGAAACAACATAGTATCACCAGTGAAAAATCAACTTTAAGTCCCTATAGGGAGTACAACAAACATACACGTAGAATTCACAAGAAAGAGTACATACATATCATCAACAGTTAGCCAAAGAGTAAACAGTTACTTAGAATGTTTACCATTGGAATAAACTAGATCAATGCGTTTTTACTCCCAACTCATCAAATACTGACGCTTGGTCAGTGGCCCTTAGCGTAAGATACCGACGCACAAGACACCCTTTAGCGTATGCATGGGCCACACCGGGCATAGCAGCAGCTCGACCGTGGCGCTGTAAGATGACATAGTATAAAGAGCGACAACGGTAGCGAGTAGTATTAAAGACCAAGGCAGGTTGGGGTGGTGGGTGGGTCAAACAACACAGGCCTTTCACCCAGGAGACAGGGGTTCACATCCTGTTGTTGTCCTGGGTGTCACTTAAATGTACATTTTGTAACCCCACCCATGATCTTTCCTAACCCTGACTGTCCCGTCCTTGTCCCGCGTGTGACTTAAACTCACATTTTTAAACCTCAACACGATCTTTCTCTAACCCTAAATAAAGGGGTTTACCCTGCACGTTAAAAAGTAGCGCCAAGGGGTCCTAACCAAGCATGTTGAAAAATTACGCAAAAGGGGTACACAGAGCGTCAATAGTGATGCCTAGGGGTCCTGACCAAGCACGTTAACCAGGTTTGGCTCAAAAACCCAATCTCAATTATGAAAAGCACCTCTCCAATATGAGAGGTCCTTAATAGCTAATATTGGGTTCCAAAGGCGCAGTGAGTGATGTAGTCTGCCAACACAAAAAATATGGTTATTATAGCAAAACCCACTTGGGAGATAGCACTGGCCACTTCAATGACAAAACCCACATTAGATATAAAATGGTTTCCATCACTGGTTTAAGTCATTTACAGGGTTAGGCAAAGTGCACAAGACGGTGTAGTAAAGCAAGAAGTTACAGGATGTAACTTCCAAGAAGCACTGTGCTATGCTTCTGATCTCATTATTTCTCAAGAACCCATTTTTGTCCAACTAATTTTCCTATTACCAAGAAAAACATGCAGCATTCTGATTGTAAAATATGGTTTGGAAGTGTGATCAATATCAAACAAATCTATAATTGTAACCACAGTCTGGAGAAAGATTTTATTTATAATGGCTCCTACAGTTAAGCCTCACAGAGAACTATCTGTGCCTTGGAAGACATCTAAAATTCAGACGCAGTGAGATCAATCAAAAAGCCAGACTCTTCCTAATCTCTACCTCACCACAACAACACGAACACAAATAAACTGAGACATATTTTGTCATGCGGGTTAAGAATATATCATACATTCATGTGGACCCAAAACCGCTGCTTTGGTGCCAAGTTGAACACTGGAGTTTACTCCACAGAACATCTGTGCAGTTGGGTTTTCGTGTGGTCACGCCTGCTGGGTGGGCCCGGCTTGGAAGGACTTAAGACACTGAATCAGCAACAATCAGCACCCAGCCTGATGATCATCAGCCTGAGCTGAGTCTGTCCGCACAACACTTTCAAGCTTCATTGCCCAGTAAAGCCGATAAAACCACACAGTGTGGACCCAGCCAGCTGTCCAGCCAAGTCTGCTTTACATTTGGGGTAAGACGCTGCCACAGAGAGGCGGTCTAACTGCCAGCTCATGCAGGCCAGTGTAGCTGCACTATGGTTGATGTCAAAAGTTATGTAATGTATTATTAAACTAAGATTTGCAGATGCAGTATTCCAATTGTCCAAAGCACACAAAAAACACATTTTCTCACTTATGCTGGTGCTATAGTCATGCAGACTGTTTAAATTGCATCTGCTAACGATTTTGAGATATCACCTCTGAGATTTTTGTGGCTACCCAGTACAAAACATTGTGCTCTCAAAGTATTGAATAATTAGCCTGGTTCAAGGCTTCTGATTTGCCGCCCACATTTCCAAATGTTAAGTCATATCAATATGTTGCTGTGCTCATTGACAGCTGTTTCCACAGTTGCAAAAACAACTAATCACATCATAATCCTAAGAATAAGTTGTCTCCGCCTGTGCCAGAGCCAGAAAAATAGTGACAGAGAAATGGTCATAAGAATGGCAAATAGCTTGGATGTGACTGACACCGTATGCAGCTTGTTGTAAATCAACGTACAAAAATAACCTCTCTTCAATCAGCATATCTTAATTTACATGACAAATGTTAAGATAACTGCCCCGAGCTATCGCTAACCACGTCAACTTAAAATTATATCAAAAACGGCAAACATGACACAATGTCAAACTTGTGGAAAAAGGACAATTCAGTTAGATTATTAGACTGATGAAAAATTGTATACGTTTAAGATTCAACTACAACATCCATTTCCATAAACAGTATCCCAATTAATCTGACAACACATTCTCACTCCCATCTCGTAAAATATGGACGCTTGGTCAGGTGCCTTTGTCGTTGTTATTGACGTTAAAAGTCTCCTTTAGCGTCATATAACGTGCTTTAACTAAATGCGCTTGGTCGGGACTATTGCCGTCCCTTTTGACGCAGTTAGGTTAAGGAAAAGCTCATGGGTTGAGTTTAGGGGAAAGGTCGTGGTTGGGTATACGTTTCTGTGACTCGCGGGAACGGGACGGTTTTAGGAAAAGGTCGTGGGTGGGCTTACGCTTCCGTGACACTGGTTAAAGAAGAAAGTGGCTTCCGTGACACGCGGCAATAACGGGACGGTTAAAGACACACGGGACACAAACCCTGGTCTCCTGGGTGAAAGTCCTGTGTTTGACCCAGCCAACACCCCGACCAACCTCCCTACATGGAATTTCCCCCTTACATAGTACTCGCTAAACCCCGTGTTCATGCTGTTCTCCCCGGTACGTTCTACAAACACGCCGAAGGGCGCTTTTTTCGTCGCTTCAGATGCTGACAGCCACTGTCCAAACATCCGTATTTTACAAGTTCGGAGTGAGAACAGGTTGAATCTGGATAATCCACAGACCTCCCTGTTTTTTTCAGATGTGTGGTAATCATCATAAAACATCTTGCACACATGTACACACAGGTAACATTCAAGTCACTGACAGTGCATGGATTTTTATTCAATGTAAAAAATAAATAAAGAATTGCACCAAAACTACATATATTACTATACTTCAAGAAGTAAGTGAGAAGAAGTCAGTTTTTGTTCAATGTGGGTGAATCAACACTGAACTATTGTACCACATTACTTAACACTGCAGACATAAAAAGCTGCTATAAGTATGTTCTGATATTTTCCTTTGCAGCAGACTTACAGATGTGACTATACAAACACATGCCTGACTGTCATCTGAAACACTTGAGAGCTCAACGGAAAAACTCTACATGGCTGGCTTCTTTGCACAACATGCAGACATTTTTCAGTATCTCCAGAAATATAAGTACTAAAGCATAAACAAGAAAAACAGTGAGTGGTGTGCTGGTATGGGGCCAACCTAATCACAGCCAGAGAAACAAACGCAGGAGGGTCTGAGAGTCGGATAGTGAGTAGCACTGTGACCCACAGCACAACAAAGAAAAATACACATTTTTCATTCTAGCTTTCTGCAGTTTTTTTAAAGAGAGAAAGCAACAAGGTTGATGTTGGCCCTCTCTGGAGCCAAAAGACCTTCACTAAGCGCAACACAGACGCTGAGCCATATGCAGAACTTTTTCAGCCTATCTGAGACTTGTTGACAGAAAATGGAGTCAGACACTTCCAATACTTGCATGTGTTATTCTTGTGACTGAGCCAAAACCTGCTGGGAAAGAAGAGCTTAACAAACATCCATTATGTGAAAGAAGACACCCTATGATATGTTAACGTATCCCTCGGGGACACGTAGCATGGAGTGGTTTGAAGAAGTGTGATGAGGTGGTTAGGCCGACTTCGGTCAAAACAACTATGGCTATATATAAAACCATTTACTCTCCACTGCAACTCCAGAACTGTCATGTGTTATATCTGAAATCCTTTTTCATTGACATATTGAGTTAATAGGAGCTCCTTCTCTAATGTCTGCATATCAATGTCTGTATGTGTTTAATAAGTGCCTTCTATAAAGATAAGATGGAAGTCAATGCAGCTGTAGCTCATTGATCCACCAGCTTGATAGCAAATGGAGCCATGCAGTAGTTCAAGCTGTTCCATATACCATCCTCACAGCATATGAAAATATGAAATATTTGATACCAGGCATTCCATAATAACTATTTGGCAGTCTTATCTGAATACACCAATAATGAGCATTGCATCCATGCTGCTTCTTGCAAATGTAACCTCCTCTACCTTCCTCTCATATTTAGATTTATGTAGATGTATTTATATGTAAGTTTATCTCAATATGTGTTCATGTCAATTTAAATGTTGCCAAAAGGCTTTGCTTAGGGACTGAAAGTATGGTATAGATAATATATGGTTACAGCAGAGTTAGGGTGGTTGAGGTTACTAAAATTATGGTTAGGGTTGAAAACAACCCCAACACCAGTTGTTTGTCTGCAACAGAGCACATACTCTGGTCTCCTGTATGAAAGTAAGATGCACTACAGGCCCATTCACCACCCTGATATCCACACATGTACACATATACAAACTCTAACACATATTTGTTATTTACTCCACTCAACTAAATAAAAACACTAAATGGAGAAAAGCGGATTGTCGAGGTAAAAAACACCCCAATTCTCTACGATATGACTTTAATGACACATATATGTTGATGTGTGCGTTAACGACCATGCTCGTGAGAGAAAGGAGTGTGTGGGAACGCACCATTACTGTCGGTCTCAGTACATAAAGGGCACATTACTTCCTGCATTGGTAACCAATGATGGCAGCAGACATAAATTATGCCTGACAGAATTGTCTAGGATCAACAGGCCGTCCTCACCCAGAAAATGACGTTCAGGTCGATTGTGCAAGCTGCTTATAATGACCCATATTTACAATTGTCGTTAGGCGACGACCTCTAGTGGCTGTAGTAATTATCGCAGGCAAACAAGAAAGCAAGGTAACAAAGTATAACAGTGCCAAACTGCGCATATAAAGACAGGTTGGGTTGGTGGATGGGTTAAACAAACACAAGGCTTTTACTCAGGAGACCAGGGTTTATGTCCCTTGTGAAACCAGAAGTCGGTTACGGTCACTTTTAAATTAACCAACTTCGTCTGTGACGTAGGTATGTCTGTGACGTAGGTATGTCCATGACGTAGTTACACTCTGATTTTAGCAGTTTTTACATGACAAATTTTAAACCAATCCCTGATGTTTTCCTAACCCTGATTATTTTGTAGCCTAAACTTAACTAGTTCCATTTCACAACGTTAACTACGTCTTTAAAACTGCGACCATTACGTTAAATAGAACAGTCATGTGATTAAAACTGCCACTGCGGTCATGTGTTACAGTCATGTGTTCTGTTATTTAGGTATGAGGATATGTTGGGATGAATGTAATTTGTAGGATACTGAGATAAAAAAACGGTATTGTGCTCTTTAAAAACTGAGGATGCAATAAAAGACTGAAAAAACAAACTTTGAAATACAAAAAAATTATTTTTCCAGTAATATTTCTTGATCAGTCAGTCTCATGTTTGGCTCCGTGTACAGTTATATACTACCTGAAGACATGCTGACTTGCACTTAGCCTCCACTGTGAGAACACATTCCTCTACTGACTAGTAAGAGGAGTTGCAGCAGACTTATTTTAATCACCATCTGCATTTGAGTCATTGTCAGCTTTGTTAAGCAAAGGACTGCTCTTCAGTGCAGGGTTTTTTAAGCTGACCTGCAGCTGACCTACGCCTATTCCCCCGCCAACACTCTCAGCAGAAGTCCTCATGGCATGCTCTACGCTGGCCCCTGCAGGGACGCAGTGATTTGTGTGGTGCCTGGGATGCATTCCCGCCTGCCTGTCATTGGTCAATCTGGGATTGACCCACCATCCTTTTGACCAGTCACAGACCGCTCCTGCAGATCTGCAGGTCTGGGATAAGATCAACAAGTCAACCCAGCAGTGCTATGTGTTGTTTTATCTGTCTCTCTTTTTGTTACCTTGTTGTTAAAGTCTACTTCTTTGTAATCCTTTAATGTTTTCTCCCTCTCTCATCCGACTCACTCCACTCTTTATTCAAAACACAAGCGAGTAATCTTTCATTAGGTCGACAGAACATGAACTGCATGCATGTCCTGGAGGGGGTTGTAAGTAACAGGCAGGCATTCCAAAAACATTCTTTTCTGGTAATAAAGTCCCCGTAAATTAAAACCACTTGCTGTTGTGCTCCTAAAAATAAGTCAAGCAAGGAATGCTACTCCTCAGCCGAAAATAAAACTGTTGACAAATGCTTCCCCCTTGAATCAGAAAAAATAAAGCATATTAATAAAGGCACAGAGTAACACCAAGTTGTAAAATATAGAAATAAATACTTTTTTTGAATCTGAATCTTCTCCACTTGAGGTTGTATTTTGTTCTCTTTTTTTCCATCCCCCTCTTCCCTCTTTTTCCTTGGCACATTGCTGACACAGCACAGCCCAAGCATAGACTCTGAAGGCCCACAATGTCTCCCTCTCCACCTCTCTCTCTCAAAGTATATAGTTTTGGACTGAATAAACTTCCAGTATGGATAGAGGAAGTGGATCAGCAACTTCTCAGGTTTGGACATACTCTCAGTGGGATAATAGACCTCTTGTGGAAAGCAGATGTCAAAATGAGTCAAGGACCTCATTCCTCTCCGTACTGAGGACATACGAGAAGTATAACATATTTCTCTGCCAGCACATGTTGACATGTTTGCAAGTCACAGACAGATGACATGTGAAGGGAGCAGTTCAACATTTGAAACATTTGAAAATACTCTTACTCTATTTCCTGCTGAGATAAGAAGATCAATACCACTCTCAGACATGAGAGTGGTATTGATCTTATCATCTAACTCTCAGTACGAAAGCGAATAAGCATAATTCCTAAAATGTCAAACTACTCCTTTAAAAAAAACTTAATAAATGAGCGGAGAAACAACAAATGCAGATGCTTCCACACAGGATGCATAAGGGTCACTGAATGGTTCACCAGTTTCATCATGTTCTGTTATTTGAGCTGTTTCTACAAATGTTTTGATATGTTTCAAGTATCTGATACTCAACAGATACATTTTTTGGTGGAGTGTTCCTTTGACCTTGCTCCTGTACAAATGCTTAGTAGCCAGAGGTCAAGGAGCGAGAGTAAAAAGTACAGATGTTATGAATAAATATGTGTCCAATAAATCTTGTCTGAATCACACATTCTTAAAAAAAATAAAGTTTGGTTTTAAACACACACCTTCGGTGGTTAGGCAATAAGCTGTGAGCACATATGTATCATGTCGACACACTGTGGACTCCTACTGCACTCACACTTGACATGACATACGACTGCTGAGTGTTTGGATGACACACATACTCTAAAACACCTTTTAAACCAGAGAGTCGACTGTGACCCTTTTCTCCTCAAAGTGTTGAAATGTGATCTCTGTTCTGGGACAGAAGCAGGAGAATGTTATCAGGAGACACAAATACATCATACTGAAGTTATGTTTTCTTCAAAGCTATCTATCTAATAAAGGCACTAAGGCAGAAGTCGTTCCGGCGCCGGCAGGCAGCATTCCATCCAACCCGCATGCTCAAAAGAACAAAGGACGTCACACGCAGCACGCTGACATACAATAATAAACATGGAAGCAACTGTATACTATTGCGCGGTGGGACGTTCAGAGTGGCAAAGATGTTCACAAAAGTATTACTAACTATAACTAAATTTGGGAAATTGTAGTGACAAATGTATCGTCACTATCTAATTATGTATGTCAACTTCCAACATAGGCCGACAGCTCGTAGGGTGAGTAATGGAAAAAAGTACCAAATGTTTGTACAGTAAGCTTCGTTATTTTCTTAATCATGTTTTTTTTATTATTTTTTGGGCTTTTCCGCCAAGAAAATGGAGAGAGAGGGGAAAGACATGTAGGAAATCGTCACGGGTCAGACTCCAACCCTGGACCTCTGCGTCAAGGCATAAGCCTCTCAATATATGTGCACCTGCTCTACCCACTAAGCCATCCCAGCCACATGCTTACTTGTTCTATGATCAGATATTGCCTGATTTCAATTAGAAATCAATCGTGCAACAATTAAGACAACATTAAACATTCATGCATTTAAGAGAGAGATATGGCTTGTTTTGTTACACTGTTTCTATATAAAAAAAAGATACTAAGGTGGCCAGGATAGGATCACCGACCTGTGACGATTTCCTGCATGTCTTCCCCTTCTCTCTCTCCCCCTTTCATTGCTTTCCTATCATTAAAGGCGGAAATGCCCAAAAAAAGAATCTTTAAAAAAAAATGTACTAAGGTGTTAGTACCAACATTTAAAAGTTTATTACATAATACCCTGGGCTAGACTGGGTAAACGCAGCCTGATCTGCCGGCGATTTGATTTCGCCCTGCTGCTCAGGCTGGAAACCTGTACATTTATCTATCCTGCTTCCGTTACAAATTTGCAGGAACCAATCACAAACTGGCTTATCCATCTGGCGCGCTATTGGCAGGTTTAACACGATGATGATAGAGCAGCGACCAAGCAGCTTTTTGTTTACATTCAACAAGCCAGCCACCGAAGCGCAGCACTCCATGGCAGCAACCCGTTGATGCCGCTGTCGCTGCTACGTCACCCGGATCGTTGGTCTGATTGGTTGAAGGACCATCCAATTGCGTACAGAGTTATTTGAACTATGCCCGTTGATCACGCCTCTTGTGCAGTAGAAAATACAGAGCAGACTCCCCAGACTAATGTTCAATCTTAAAAGATTGAGCTTGGTCTGGTGATAGCCAGACTAACCCTAGGCCTCAATTTTCTTATTGAATATTGATGCATAAACCTAACAGTCTTTTAAGACACAGTTTAATACATCAGGCAAAAACCTTGGACTAGTTCTCAAAAGTAGGTTTTGCATATTTTGATAAAATCTCTCTTGGTGAAAATGACTGGCTTGTGTCAAGAGAGCGGCTTGAACTCAAGGAATGTGTTAACGTAACATTTTTAAACGTGCTACACACAACTATATTACCAACATCTGGCCAATGGGTATCGTTTTTTATTGCCTGATGAGTGAGTGAGATTATGAATCTGTCTGGAAAATTTGGATCTGAGAAACAGAAGAAAAGGAAATCAGCAGAACCATTCTTGAGATTTTCTTGGTTTTGGACCAAGTTATTATGTGTAGTTTTGTGCCGAGAGCATAGAAAAGTACACTCAAACGCTGATAAGGTTGCAAAGTCAGGCAACTGGTCAGGAACACCCAGGATGCTGCGGTTTCCCTTTCCATGTACACCACTGCTGTTATAACAGAGAACTAAAAATGAAAACAGCAGCCAAAAATAAATGAGTTTCTTGGAAATGAGGTGTGGTCTTCTTTTAAACTTGTGGATTATTGTAAGTGGATTACAGCCAAGAAAAATAGTGTATTTAAAGAAAATATTCTTTATGCAATCATTTTTAGAATTCACATCACAAATGTGCCATTAGGGATATAAACCAGTGAAGGTGGTCCTTTAAGTTCACAGCTTGAAGTCAAGAAGTCCTTTGATACTCACCAAACCTCTTATAACCAAAGGACTGCACCTCTTCCTCATCAGCAAAGTCGTCTGGAGGGAGAACACAAGGAATTAGATACAATGAGCTATGGAACTAGTCATATTGCATTTAAACATTAAAACCAGAGAGACTAGGGAACTACTTTATATTATTACATCTACTGGAAATAATTAAAATGACTAACTTGACTAACTTAACTTGATAAGCCTCAGTTGTCTTTACTTATATATGTTTGTTACAATACAAAATCCAATCGGAGAAGCTCTTGGCACAGCACGTATACATGGACAGCGATATACCAAAAACTCCAAGTAACATTACATTCACTCAGCCGTATACAGTGTATTCCAAAGTTGTACAGAATCACGTCTAACCACGCCACCGCGGAGGAGGCAAAACAACCTTGTGTAACCATTGGTTCAAACTCTTTGCCATGGGAGTCAGGAACATCTACAAGGCCCTGGTCTTCTCTTAACCTCCAGACACCCAGAACAAAGCCTCGCAACATTAAACATGCCAAGGGTGAAGGACTTTAAAAAGGCAGTTTAGGCTTATTACCACCAAAGCATAATATTACTAGAACACTTAAACACAAAAAATCTGAAGTCAAGGAGCCAATAACAAGCTTTTCCCAGAGCTCTCACAGTCTTCAGCAAAGGTTGCTCAGTTTTCTGCAAACTCAGCAAACTTTTTCTGCTGATGAAGAATGCTGTTGAAAGCTCCAGTATAAGCAGTTAAGTGGAACTTGACCATAGAAACGGTAGTTGGACAAAAAATAGATCAAGGATGAACATTCACAATCAATTTCAATCCTATTAGTCTTATTTAGTCATTTTTAAATATCTATTTTTCAAAGCTTTTATGGCCTTGATGATAGAGAATTTGTTTCATCCCTGTGTTACAGTCTACCGATGCAATTCTTTGTGCAGTCAGTGCTTAATATTAAACACAAAATACACCCTGTGTCGATCAGATTAGCTCAGCTCTTTAAAGTAAACTCTGCTTTTCTTTTACTTGGTGGGATTACTCCCATCTCCCATGGCCTGACATGCCGTGAATGTCTCCTTTCAAGCAGCTCTTGCGTCTGTGGGAAAGCTTTTTTTTTTGGTCATCATCCATGGCCAGTGAAAATTAAGTAGGAGAACATGTCCCAAACATCTTCAGAAAAAAAAACTCTTCATCTAAAATTCCAAAAGCAATGAGGTGTGGCGATTTGAGAGCAATGGCTGTCTATCAGAGAAATATAGAATGGTTCCTTATAGTGAAAACAGGTGAATGAAAAACGCTGATGGGACATTATCTTATATGAGGTGTATTGCATGCCACTTCTTGAGTTTAATATGTTCAGAAATGACGTGCAAGAAATCACAGTGACTTTTGAGCAGACATCTCATGACGGAGAGCAGAGTGAGTTAAAGTGACAAGAACAATCTAAACAGTTGTAAATAATTTGAAACCACATCTTACTTGAGGAATGTACCTTTCCCAATACCCCCAATACTCTGTTTTCTGTTTGTGAAACTTTCCAAGCAACATGATTGTGTTCTATTACAATGTTACCGTAAGTATGTTTGGCTTTTAAAGTGCAATTCGGGGAAATGGAGTTCATAGCATTTTGCCCATGGGGTTGAAAACTTACTGGATTTCAAAATAGAAACTCAGTGTAATTTGGATTTTGGGATGAATATTGCATGATACATAAGAATGATTGCTCAACCTCACAGGAACAGATCCCAGTGAGCACTGGGTTATTTTGCAGGTCAAAGGATAGCCCAAGCATCATGGTTAAAACTGGGTTACACATAACTATTGGTTAAACAGCATTTTAATGAAAATATTTCAATATATAGTTAGCACCTGCTTCATTTGTAATATAGTTATCAAAATGCTGTTGAAACAATAGTCATATCTTATAACTAGAACTCTCACCTTCTAACCAAATTTAGCTCAGCTTTAACCTAGACATATTTTGGCCAGCAAATAAGTGCTCACTGGGATTGATGACATACCACAATATAATTTTATGAAAATGACAATGACTATCATGCATTCCTGCACCCTGTAACATGCTAGTGTTTGTCTCTGTAGTGGCTATTAGTCAATAATCAAAACCAAAGAAGCTTGACATCAGAAGGCCACTGATGCGCCACAGGAATAAACTGGATGCAGGCAAAAGAAGTCCATTGTTCATACATTAAGTTTTTGCAGTTTGACAATTTTTATAACAAAGTTCTCTTTTTGGGTTTTATGTAGCTTTTCACCACCATCTCATGGCCTTCATCTGTGGATGAATAAATTCCGTTCCCTGATAATGGCCTTGAAGTTCCAGAAAAAAACAAGTTAAGTGGACTTTGTGACAAGATTTTTTGACAACAAGCTCAAGAAATTTTTCTTGTGGTTTCTCTATCCGTAGCAATTACGCAAACAAAAAATAAAGAAAGCATTATCCCTGCTTCTGTAGCTCTGGTAAAAAACAACAGACCCTCCAGGTGCATGCAGGTCCTACAGTATACCTGCCTACTTATATTTCTCATTTAATAGGAAACCCCATTACCTGTAGCCGAAGCAACAGCTATTCTTATATAAAGATAGCTACAGTTCTGCCAGATTCTTATAAAACAAAAGAAATAACTATAACAAGAAAACAACAAAAATCTAGAATAAATCGAATACACAAAAGAAATAAAACCTCCCACTACTGTCCTCTGAAAACTTAAACATAATGGTGATTATGTTAAATCCAATTGTCTCTCAATGCAATTACAGTAGCAACAGGAAGGGGCCAACATGGCAGTCACATCACAGATTACTCTGAGAGCTGAGAGTTGTTCGTATTCATTCCCACAATGCAGAGCTTTGTATTAGTATTCTAAGGCGGACCGCAAGGTGGCAGGAGTCGTGTAGTGTTTGTATGTAATGGACCAGAGCTTGTTGACCTACGAAGGGCCTTTGTGAGTGGGTGAGAATGTCAGGCAATTTAGCAAACACCGGATCACCACATTAGAATCACATCTGGGCAAACTTAAAATAAATGAAATTCATGATTTGTTAACCACTGACCACCATGACCCATGCACTTTTGGGTCTCCATGTAATGTGGTCAAAGGCAGCAAGTCATTGGATTAAGGGTCCGGGTGAGCATGCGCGCGGAGTTTTACCACATTAAAGCGTTGATGCACGGGAGTTAAGCCCGACTCAGTGTTTCCTTTAGTGCTCTTTATTTCTTTAAACCAAGACAAACTTTGACCTAACGCGTTCAAGCGCAAGAAAAAATTAAAAGAAAGCACTTTGAAAGTAAATATTGAATTACTAACACAAAGTGACTACGGACTTGTTCTCTTGGTGAAGGTATAATCAAGTTTTTTTGGCATTATTGTGAATTTTCAGTTATTGTAGGTTAGTGTTTGATGTGCAGCAGCAGCCAGATGCAAAACAATCCCATGCAGAGTCCCCTAATTGAAACCAGATGTCAGACGCGAGTTGTAGCCCACGCATTCCTCACGTCTCTGTCCAAGAGAAAGAAGCAGAAAAGTGACAAAGAAAGTGCTAGAGGAATGTTGTGCAAGCAGAAAATTGACCAAGTGATTATAAATGAAACCTCAGCGTGCGCTTCAGTTAATTTTGTTAAATAATTGTTGTTTTTTTTGCCTCTGAATGAGCCTACCTTTCATTGTGGTTTACAGGACTCTACCGTTGTGAAGCTGTTGTTTGAAGTCACATCCACAGCATCGCAATGGCATTTGCCCCCAAGTTCCCTTTGAGCGCACAGCGCCTTGGATCTTTGAGTATGCCAATATCCACTGTTTTTGTAGTAGTAAGAAATAAGAATTCAAAGCTCCATCCGTGACTCTTTACACTGGGGACGATCTCTTACAGCGCAGGTAACTTCAGTGTCGCAGCTCAGTTGGTGCAGCAAAAAGAGGAATGAACTTTGTTGCAAGTAAAGAATGCAAGTAGGAGTTACAAGAGCAAGAGAAAAAAAGTATCTTCTTATTTATCTGGTAGTTTGGAAAGATGCTGAGGTGAGGTGTATCTTAGTCCAGCCCAGCACTCTGGTGGTACCCGCAGCAGTAACCGAGAAACTCTAAAAGTGAAGGAATCCAAACGTGAGAGGAAGTGGTGCGCCCGTAGGGCTGCTCGGAGAAACAACGTGTTCCCACATCTGTGCGCACCGTCTGCACCCCAGTGTGTGTGTGTGTGTGTGTGTGTGTGTGTGTGTGTGTGTGTGTGTGTGTGTGTGCGCGTGCGTGCGTGGGGGGTAGTCCCCCCTCTGGCCCCCTTATAGCTGTGGCAAATATTTTCATACATTTTTAATCCCACCTTGAGGGAAATTATTGATGTGCTTTGATAAATAAAATGTAGGTTAACACTGAATGAGTATTCTTGTGTTTATTGTTAGTATTGTTAGTCTTTTGTACAACCAAACATATAGAGCGTTGATGGTATGTAACAATTGTGCTTCATATATTTGGTACACCTAAAACTATTTGAAATGGTCTAGAACAGGGGTCACCAACCTTTTTGAAACTGAGAGCTTACACAACATACGAAGGGCTACCAGTTTGATACTGAAATAACAAATTTGCTCAGTTTGCCTTTAGTTATACATGATTATTAATGATTAATGATACTCATCTATGTGAAGACACTGATCACGTTAATGATTTCTCATTATCAATAATAATCAACAATGACTTAACAAAGTGGGAAACAGATAATATCAATATTTAATTTTCATTTTTAGAACAGGCCTGAGGGCTACTCATGTGGTCCTTGGGGGCTACCTGGTGCCCGCGGCACTGTGTTGGTGACCCCTGGTCTAGAACCTCCACTGGGGTGGTTTCGAAAAGAGTATGAGTGAAATGTTTCTGTCTTCGTAACTATTTTTATACAAAATGGGCTACTTTTATACGGAAATTCGTCTAATTTAAGATTGTATTTAAATATGTGATTATCTAAAAAATAATGTAATGACTTATACATGAATGTGCAACTCCCACTACAAAATTTTGCAATACGTAAAAATGGAGAAACTCTTTGAGCCTGCACCACAGGTCTACATTAATTAATATGTTTTGCCACATGGAGGCAGCAACAAGCTGTAAAGTGGACATGAGGAATGTGTTATATACCTATTTACACATCCAGCAGACAGGGAGTAACATCATTCATTTACAATTGTGTTTCTGGCCAGCTGATGCAGTCCAATATTCAATCTCTTTTAGCTCTGCTTTGTTTTTGTCTCTACCAACTCCTGGGGGAAATGTCTATCTCTTTAGCTGCAAACGCTCCACTATGTTAACCAGCTAAACGCTAACTGTGTCTTGTCGGCTGTTTGGAGCTGGGCATGTAGTGTACAGTGGGTTTTTACGGTGAGCTTTTTTACTGAAAACAGCATGCTTCGGCTAAAAACACTGATAAGAGTGGTGGAACTGAACCAAAACAGCAAAGTCATGGGCCATAAAACCAAAACAATGAGCTGAAAAATGTAAAATTCTGCAGCCTTTGGTAGTAATTATCTGTAGGTTTGTCAATACAAGTGCCACTATTCACATTGCACGTATTCACATAATGTATTGTTATATAAAAGCATTACTTATAGCAGCTTTTAATACAAATGGACTGGAAACAGTGATCACTTGTGTCCACAGAAGACAATAACACAAAATCCAAAGTAGGATTTAACATCTGCTGTTTGTTAACCATGACGATTGCTGAAAGGCAAAACATTCCTCATGCAGTTACTCTTTTCAATTGGAGTTTCCATTCCTCACACACTTGTTGCATGCTCATGATTGTATATTATTTTAGACTGAGGAAATATCTAATCCACATCCCCCTTTGAGCTTTTCTGTTGAACGAGCTACAATAAGTCATCATTCACACCAATCCTGTTTCCTTAAACAAAACTCAACCCAGCTCTCAGACCTGTTGGTTCCCAGTTGTTAACTGTTTCATCCATTATACCTCAGGTTTTTGTAAAACAGTTTATCGCCTGCACCTGTTTATCTCTTTAGTTTAGGGCTCCATGCTTTGATCAGTACCACAAAACTTTACACAAGACCACATCGTGAGCCGGTTATATGGACCTGCTGCTTCACCTTGAAGTTTATAAATCACTCTAAAAATTCGAAATTGCACTTTTAGAGATGAGTGAACATCAGATTAACAAAAAATAGATTTCTCTTGAATCAATTCCTGAAGTTTTTTTGGGATTCACCTTTATTGCCCTATGATTGCGTGCATGCAGCCTCAGACCTTTTTTATTGTCAACTGTTTTACGTTTAGGTCAACTACGGGAGAACATGGGAAAAATGTTTCTCCCTGCAGTGTTATAGGAACCAGGTGTTGAAGGTGTCAGCAAGGCTGCAGACTGAGCTGAAACGCTGGCTGTTTTTGATTATTATCCAGCGAGGACCCTATTTTCTGGGTCACAGCATGCAAAGAGGGCACATTTTTTAGGTAGATGGGGCACCAGTGAAGAGATGGGGACAGAGGAACCCTTTCACCCCTCACATTCCAGGAATGGAGATGCTAAACAGCTTGCTATTAAGAGGAATGTTTCCTTATACTAAAAATAATCTGGATTCACATCTGTGTATAGATCTAAAAATAGCTAGTGGTAATTTATACATGACAGACTAACGTTACCAATCACAAATATGGGTTGGTTGCATATTTACAGAATTAGAGAATTACTACAAGGTTCACCATAATAATTCCACACTGACAAATTATCTTATCTATCAAATACGAGAAACACTATGAGTGTGCGTGTGCGTGTTGCATCAAGGATTTTCCACTGAGGGATAATTTAAGAGCTGATGTCAGTGCACCCAAAGGGCCCTGCCCACCACAGCTTATAGGCATATTAATATAACATGTTTCATTATTTGTGTGTATTATGAACATTTCCAATACATTTTTGCACAAAGTAAACTGCTCTTTTTACCAGGTTTAATCAATAGTAGATCATTTTACTTAAAGAAATATATTGAGTCTTTTATTCATCTTTAACAGAAATATATTTGGCAGAAATAGTAACTGTTTTGAAAGACAGTATGACAAATATTGCATTTATTTCCCTCCTCTGGTATACAATTGAACCTTTCTGTATTTTAATCAAATGATAATAAGTGTAGAGAGAGGTTATTGGCTTCTGTACTGGTTTTGTGTGACATGTTACCACATATAAAATTAACAATGTTTCCTAGTGTGAACAGTAGCCTATGTCTGACATGAGTAAGCAATCTCTTATGCAAAACAAACCTCTCTGGCAGCATGTTAATGCTGGATTAACGGGCATCGACATCAAGCAAAGACTGTAATGGGATGAAGCTCAAGTGGAAAGAGCACAAATAGACCTGGCCAGGTCAATATAAACTTCACGCGTACTGTCCACACAGAGCTCTTTGTTTATACCTGCCAGTGGAGAAGCACCTTCAGTCATCTACTGGTAAGTTTATATGTTGTGATGGTCACTTTTATATTTATATTGATAGGCCCTTTTATCGGATTTAACTTGAGTTGAATTGAATATTGTATTAGTATCAGGATATATTCTTAGGATAAGGTGTTATAATAGTGAATATTAGTTTGATAAATTCATGTTTTATCATTTGAACTGCTCTTTATGTTTCCTTGCTACTTTAAAGTGATACTTTGGATTAAGATTATGATGTCTACTGCATCAGTCTCATCAATTTGTGCCCCTTTACATTTATTTATAATATACATTTATGTATCGAGTATATGTGCCCGTTAGAAACAACAGCTAGATATGCTGTGAGTAGGCGATAATAGAGCTGATTGTACCAGCAGCTTAAACCCATCCAGTACATCCCCATTTACTGTAAATCCTTGCTGGATGCCAACTTGTGTAACTCCTTGTGTGGCTGAACTGGGGCAGGTGAGTTTAGCTTGTTTACTGGTTACCAAATTAACACATAAACACAATATGATATCAGCTTTTGTGACTTGATGGAGCCTCAGCTCCTGACACAGCAGATGGTCCAGACATAAACACAGCTTGCCAAGTTTTAATGAGCCCTATGATGTATCTTATGCGTCTCACCCCCTACTGTTGTTGACCTCTTAATGCTAACGCTTAAAGTACAAAACAAGAGCAAGGCTGTTATCAGTCAGTCTAATAAATAACAGAGTCCACTGAAGAAGGAAATAAAGGAATCCTAGTTTTCTCAGTCTTTGTAGGCTGTTTTGGTGTTTAGCAATATGCCAATTGTCACTTTTTATAATGTCTTTGTATAAAGGGAATAATATAAACTTTCTATAAATGCTCTGCTTACACAATAACAAAATCCAATAACAAAAGTTTAAAAAAAAAAAAAGGAGGGGGAAATCCTTTACAGTATTTGTGTAGTTCAAATTGTGCAGCAAAGCATTTCAAAGAATAAGATGTAGTATGAAATAGCACTGAAACATAATCTGTAACTACATACTCTAGCTGCCTAAATATTCTCCACAGAAGCCTGTTTTAAAATTCAAAATCTGATATGATTTTTTATGTACTGCACATAGACTATTAAAGTTTTTGTTGAAACACATTTTGTAGTCTAACCAACTAAAATCAACAGTCCCTGTTCCAGTTATTATCTAACATCTAAGTATTAGGAACATACGACTGTAGTTTTTTAAGTCCA
The DNA here is from genome assembly GCF_008315115.2 of Sander lucioperca. NCBI lineage: Eukaryota > Metazoa > Chordata > Actinopteri > Perciformes > Percidae > Sander > Sander lucioperca. The sequence goes on from NC_050181.1 coordinate 7,360,753, forward strand.
GACAGATGTGTAGCACCGCCAAGTGGCAGACTTACTTATGACCATGTACAGTAGGATTGTTGATGTTCAATCATGCTCAGGCTCAAATCCTATTAGCTTCCTGGATCAGATTAGCTAGCACCTGTTGTTTTTCTTTCCATATTGAAACACATTCTGTGTACGTGTGATCATAAGGTAAATGTGTTCTGTACCCGTCATAACCTCACCTGTCGTGTCCTTTCAGACTGAGTTTTTTACCTTCTAAGACACTGAGCTCAAGAATGAAGCTTCTGCTCGGTTTGGTTGTTCTGGTGGTGACGCTGGGGGTCCTTTATTCTGCCCCAGAGGATCAACCCAGAGGCGTCTCGGAGGACACCTTAAAACGTGAGTCAGCACCATGGTCAGCACAGAGTAATCTTTATTTTACTTGAATTACTTTTAAGCAAACGTGTGATGTCTTGTACCAGAATTTGATCAGCAGTCCAACAGCAAAAAAGTCTGTGTTGGGAGTTTTTTTTCTGAAATATACAGTAAATACAGTGGCATACAGACACTCATTTCGTAGACTTGTTATTCTTATTTTATTTATTTTTTACAGCTGTTTTAAATTGTGTCCAGTGCCATATAAATCACACTGCAGTAATTTTTGAAGAGTCAATCGTTTTTCCAGTTTTGTCTGTGAATAATGTGTCAATTTAAGTGTTCATCTCACCCAGGTTCTTTTCTCCTTCTCTCAGAGCTGTCGCTGAATGGCGAGAAACTGGTGGATGAGGAGGTGCGGAGAGCTCTGTACGGGGTGAAGCAGATGAGGGAGGTGATGTGGAGGAACGAGCAGAAGCACGGACACCTCATGAAGTCGCTCCGACACAGCAGTGACAAGAAGAAGGTAAGACCAATGTTAACCTTTCCTATGAAAGAAAGACGGACAGAAAGAAAAGCAAGCAAATACAAATGCTTCCCTGTCTGCCATCAGGGGGCAGACCAACTGGCTAAGGAGGTGACCGAGAAGCTGGAGGAGGCAGAGGAGCAGTGTAAAGACTCCCTGCAGTCGGAGTGGGAGGAGTGCAGACCCTGTCTGAAGGATGCATGCAAATCCTTCTACACCTCCACCTGCCGCAGGGGATTTGGCGCTTTCCATGCCAAGGTATGAAAACTACAGCACTGACTTTCTCACTCTAACTTTCAAACATTGGAACAACATTGCCAAAAATAACAAAAGTGTAGGTCTATGGTCCCAAGTTGAAACATAACCTTTTTTGGAATGAAATTGGTTGGCTTAGTTGGTGCCATTGTCTTGCGGTCTATTTCAGGCAAACACTACATCAACACATAAAATGAAGGAACATGTGTTAATGACTGAAATGACCTGTATGCATTTGTAATGAATAACAGACAGTAGCACAATTAATGATTAAATATGGCTGCACCTATGTACATGTGCCACAACATTTTCTTTTGCAATGATAATTTTCCTTTAGACCAGTTCCCAAACTTTTTCTTCCTTGTGGCTCCTTAAAATGTCTTATTTTGACCCCTTGTCACATCTATTGGTTGTGAACACTAAACACAGACTGCCTCACAGTATATTTCATTTGAATAGTGTTTGGAGGTCTGAAGAGGAAGAACTATTTAACAAGAAAAGTAAAAAAATAAATTTTAAAAAAGCTTCAATAATTGTGTGTTGCAGAATTGTATTCTTCTTATGTTGATCCCCAGTAATCATCTTGGTTAGCAGCCCCATTCTTAAACAATAGTTAAATAAACTCCATTACCTTTCACACTGTAGGTGGAGAACTTCTTCCGTAGAGTGTCCAGGCGCTTTGGCCCCCGTGAACCTAGCATGGATGCAGGGGACATCCTGGTGAATCAGGGCCCTGATCAAACTGACACTGAGGTTGACCGCATCGAGGATTCCTTCAACCGCCTGACCAGCAGGATGGGCATGCTGGTGAACCGCAGCGTCACCCTGGTCTCCAGGATGAGTAGCAGACTGGACAAAGTCCTCCAGAGGGCCTTTCTGAACAACAGCGACATCCTGACGGAGGAGACCACCGCTGACCCCTACGACCCCAGCCGGGACTCAGGCTTCCTGCAGGGGGTGGGACTGGAGGATGTGCTGGACTCCTTCTTCGACTTTGGCAAGAGTGTGGTGGAGGAGTTTGGAGCTGTGGTGACCCAGGTGTTTGATGACATCCACGAGGCAGTAGAGGAAGAGAAGAAGAAAGGTAGTGTGGGGCAGCAGTCAGTTGGTGCCAGTGAGAACAAAAATAGCTGAAAAATACCACAACTATTGTTTTCTCGAGACTGTCCTCCCCTGAAAAATGCTTCCATAGGTCGTTTAACCGCAAGTGAAGTAACGTCTGACTTGAACCCAAACCATAATGTTTTTCTAAACTTAACTAAGTAGTTTTGGATGCCGAAACCTTACCAAACTGTGACCGCATTACGTGTTTAAAACCGCGTTCTCTGGTTTAGATGAGGACGGAAAAAGCTCCTGTGGGTCGTATTAGAGGGTAGGAATCTCTACATCAATGGTAGGAATAAACCTTTATCGTCGTATGGTTTGGAGGACTTTGGTTGGATATCTCTGGTTGTATGTGTGAATTTATAATATCAGCAGCTGCCATGATTGGGTGGAATGAAAACCTGCACAGTATTTGGCTTCAGCGGCACATAGTGGTGAACTGCTGGGTTAGAGCAACTGTAATCTTAAAAACAGTTACAAGTTAAGACATATTGCACCAAAACCAGAGTTTAGGTGCAGTGACTTTTCATATTTGAAACGTATGTTACAGAGATGCTATTTGTTGCTTTTCACTAATATTTAGATGTAACAATAAACATCTTAACACAACGGCAATCAACAAAAAACACTAATGTAATTGTTAAAACACTTTTCTCTTTGGTGTAGCGAGGGACATTTTCCCCCGTTTCCTGCAAAACAGGAAGTTGTGCCGAGACCTTCGCAAACAGACCTCAGAGTGCTGGCAGCTGCAGAACCAGTGTGAGGCCTGCCAGGGAGCCTTGCTCACAGGTGAAGCACCACCACCACCACCCTCACAGTTTGTGTTTACCTCAGCTGACATCATACAGTAGCTCATCTGACCGCTCCTCTTCCTTCAGAGTGCCCCAGTGTTCGGGAGCTGCATGTCGAGCTGGATGAGGTTTCCCAGCTGCTGGATGTGTCCAAAGAGCAGTTTGACGAGATCTTGTCTATTGTCCAGCACCACACTGATGAAACTGTCAACTGGCTTAGCAACATGGCGTCCGAGTTCAGCTGGGTGGCTCCGGCTGTGAGCAACAGCAGCTCTACTGAAAACATCTTCCGAATCACCATGGTGAGGCCGAGTGCAGGAAATGAATGAAAATGCAGATTAACAGTGTGTATGTTTATGACAGTGAGAGAAAAAAATCTTCAGGGAGTAATTATTTACATTTGATACATTTTTAAAGGATATGTTCACATTTTTCAACTCTGTCCGTGATGAATGAATCAAACTTGGGAACCTTTACACATTACAAATACAAATCCTTAAAATATAAAATAAACAAAGGCCAAGTGGAGAGGAACATATGTTTTAGATAGGTGAGGGTCATTTTAGTCAACATTCAATAATGGAGATTGACATTGGTTGGTGGAAAAAAAAGATCACTTTTTCCGCTCTGCAGGTGGCGCCAAAGAGCCAGGACGAACAGAATGTATCTGTGACTGAGACCAAGGTGGAGGTACACATCCTGAACTCTCCCCCACTTCTCCTCTCTGTTCCTGGGGCGCTGCAGCTGCAGGACCCAGCCTTCATCCAGTATGTGGCCCAGGAGGCTCTGAACACGTACAAGGAGATGGTCAGGTGAGAACTTTAATTACCTCCATTGTACCACCATGTGCTCCTGCTATCAGGGTTGAATTTCACCAGAGACAGCCGTCACCCATCACCTCTTTCCAATTACTTTTGTCCTACTGAAAATTTTATTTAAAAAAGAAGAAGAAAAAAGTCATATTCTGTCATTAGACACTGAGCTTCAAGGACATGTGTGCTTTATTTTTTCAAAATTTTGGTTGCAATGTTTTAATCTTACGTTTACTGTTGTACAACAATTCTGACATGAATGTATTCTCACTTTTGTTACAGGTATGAGGATGAGTAGAGCTACTGTGTCTCCTTTTCTAAACTTCTACCAGCACTTTCTTTGTGAACAGAACTAGATTGTGTTCCTGTATCGTAGGACTAATCTTGTTAAAATGTAAATACACTACAATTTAACCATGTCAATCATTACGATGTATTGAATGTAAAAAGAAGAAAACGTATCGTACCTGTTGTCAAATGTTGTACTTAAAATAAAACAAATAAATTACAATGCGTGACTTCATTTAAAAAAGTGAAACTCAGATGTGTTTCACAAGAGGAGTCGAGTGATTTGTACATGTCTTGTCTTGCATTGGCAGACCTATCTCCACAGCGCTGCGTAAATGTCTCATTGAGCTTCTTAATGGCAGAGTTGTCCGAGACGGGAACCACGAAACTTGGACGTCTCAGGTCTGAATCTGAATGAGGATCATTGTCGCTTGTCAAAAACATGAGAGCTAAAGGAACCCTTTTGAGTAAAACTTTATTTTTTCTGTACAAAAATCATATTAGTTATCATTCTCAGTAATTTCATTATCATCTCCCCACTACGTCAAGTCCTATCTTTAGGACCAAACACATTAGGTTCTTGTGATTGATGCACAGAAAGAAATAATTAAAAAAAAGTTCACATCTTTGTCCAATCCTTAAGCTTACTCCTTATTGAATGACAACAAGATAATCCTTTCCCATCACATACCGCTGGACAGACAGTGGAAGTACCTCTAAGAACTTGTTATTGGACTTTTATATTCTCAACATTTATAAAAGCACCAAAGCCCTGACCCAACCACAGTGTGTGCAAGGTGTTTGTTTTGTCTGGTTCTACTTCCTTCACTCCAGAAGTGATCCATCATCTCTACAACTGAGAATTAAAGTAAGAAACCCTTAAAGGGGAGCTTGACATAGGCAAATACCATTAGAGACTTTCTGTTCCATAAAACATCACTGGTTGACTGCATAGTTGAATTTACAAATTAAAAAAACTTGTTTTGTGTTGTTGGCTTTGGATTAAACTTTCCCTCCAGCAGACACGAACTAAGGACATTGAAGGCATGTTATGTCTGGTTACGTTTGGTGGGATTTTACTGAGAACAACAGAAAGTAATATAGCTGCTTGTATGATTTACATGATGACGTGAATTTAATAGATCTAACATATTTCTGGACCATCTATCATGGGATAATTCACCTACTGTGATGTTAGACTGTAGATGTGTGCAACATAAGGAGAAATATGTTAAGAGTCTTTTACAGCAATAAGAAAGTTACACCAAACAAAAGACAAGATGCTAATTTTAGACAGAAATGAACTCAAACTTACTTACATTTCACAGCTGAAATCTTCATTTCAAAACATTTATAAAATGTTAAACAGGAAAAATGTTCTTGCACTTGTATATTATCAAAATACCTCTTTATGATTTCAAGTCCCCGTTTAAATAAAAAAAAGAAATTGACAGCATAATAAAATCGATGTGATTTGCCATTCAAGTGACCGTGTTAAATATAATTCGTAGGATCTCTAACACGGTCTTCTCATGTTCTCATTCATCCCCCTGATCACACGTGCTAAAAATACATCTTTTTGCACATACTGTATGTACACCTGCTTTGATCTTCCAGTACATTCATTCATCCATGAAGTACAAACATTTTCATTTACTTCACCTCACACCTCAATCAAAGCTTTACTTGACAATTCAACCACACTGTTGTTGACCACGTTGTTGGTCACATCAAAAACATAACCTATCAACCTACATATTCAAACCAAACTCATGTACACACAAAAGCTCTTGACTCCAGTATCAAAGAACTGTGTTGTAGAATAAAATAAAAAGGGGGACAATTGTAGGAGAGAGGGGAAATGTATCATTTAAAAAAGTTTAAAAAAAATGCATCTGCAAGTAGCCATTGATTTGATCTGTTGTAGCCAGTCCGTGTGGATTATTCTGATTAGCAGGGTTCCCCAAGCATAATGTACCAGCACCAATTTGCACAGTTGGACACTTCCCCAAACATTGAGTCTCCGGGTACGCAAGGGACAACCCTCTACTTCAGAAAACATTTTCTTCTTGCACTTACAGATATACCGCAGTGGTTTTGAACTAGTTTGCATCTTTCTCTGCAGCCTCATCAAGGCTTTTCCCTGTGTTGAAGTTCTCGGTTGCCCCAAGCTTTGCTCTCCTCTGATGTACCTCTGTACGACGCCACAGTTTGCCCCCAAATCCACCAGACTAGAGGTTGTCTCCTGGCTGGTACTGTGGCTCTGTGGCTGTGAAGTAGTCTTCCAAAAAGGACTGGATGTATTCAAAGGTCGGCCTTTCGTCTGGCTCCTTCTTCCAGCAGTGCCTCATCATCTCATGCAGGGACTCGGGGCAGCCCTGGGGGCAGGGCATGCGGTAACCGCGTTCTACCTGCTCAAGTACCTCTCGATTTACCATACCTGGGAAGAAAAAAAACGCAAAGAAATATGGTGTGAATGGACAAAATGCACTGCATTTGTATAGTGTATTTTTATCCATAAAGATTTGACACACACACACACAACACACGCACACACACACGGACACACACGGACACTTCCGCGAAGAGATGTTTCCTATAATGCAAGTAATTTAACCCCCAGACATGCTCGGTTTCATAACTAACAGGTGTAACGTTTGTTCTTAAATGTATTTTGTTTTGTAGCTTTTATTTTGTCATTTTCTTTAAAAATCTAAAGTACCTTGAATTGAAAGGACTGTGTAACGAGACGAAAAATAAAACGATACAGGGATTTAGGGGGGAAAGGAGTTTAAATGCTCTGAAGTGCAACTGAAAAACTATCAATATAGGAATGTTTCATTTCTTTTGTTAATTTCTTAGATAATCATGTCAATGTGACTATGTCCTCGTGAGAACCTATGAGAAGTGGATTTTTCTAAAGTTTTCTGGTCAAGAATAATGGTGCAAGTTTGGATGAGGAAACAACCCAGCTTGCAGCCTGAAGCAGTAGCAAATGTTGGCATCATGCAGCTGACCGTAAGAGAAAATGCCCACACAAACCACTGTGTTAAAGAAAAAACAACAACCTAGGTGGAACATGGGTCATTATTTCCCACAATACTTGTAGTCAATATCAAGATTAAAACCCATACAAGGCAAAAACATTGTTAGTATTTTGTAGAAATAAAATGTAAGTTGTTCCAGTGATCACTGGCTAAAATACTCTAAGAGATCACATAAGATCAGATTCTGCAAAAGCCAGACAGTGCTGCTTCATCTTCTGGCCTTATCCAGCCCTACTAGAGCACCAGAGTTGTGGATTCCTTCCCAAAAGAGGAAGACAGTGATCCTGAACCCTGTGACACTGCGTTAAAAACAGCTCCATGGGGGAGCTGAACTGCAGCTCAAAAGGAGGTTATGACACAGAGTCAGTGGTATGGTCACAACCGCATCCTCCGCCTCTCCACTCCATCGCCCCCCCTCCATCTCTCGGTGGGAGAGTGGGGATCAGATTATCTCTCACACTTGGGGAGAGGAAAGGCCCAGAGCGACTACTGAGACCAGGATATGGTGGCGGTGGTATGTCGGATGCTAAGGTGTTTGCGTGATTTATGTCTTGGATCGCAAACCCTTAGCTCCAATAACAAGCCAGTCATATATCTGAGTGAGTGTATGTATCTATAAACACACACACACAGACCAAGGTTATTATAGTTTTGCGTTTGTCATTAGTTTTTATTTTTATTTCGTTTTGACTTTTTGTTTTTTAAGTCAGTTTAGTTTTTAAAGCGGGTTTGCTAGTTTAGTTTAGTTTTTATTTTTTGAAAATGCTTAGTTTTAGTCTTTTCGTCATGCTGCCTGGCCCTGTACCCATACATCCATGCCCTGTAACGTTACCGGGGTTAGCTTCTGTTTCAGGCAAGGGGGCTTTGCGTTCTCCTTTACCTTGTTAAGGAAAGCTAGGTTAGCCTCCTTGTGCGCGTTTCTCAAATGTGCTTTCAAATTAGTGGGATTTTTCCCTTTAAAACATTGTCCACATATTTTACCCCCATGATGCCAAGCGAGGGGCATGGACTATGTTGTGTTCAATTTGACATGGAATGTCGGAATTTCTGGGTTCCCAGTCGGAAACTATAATAAAATATAAAACAGGTATATGTTTGTAAATGTCAACTCTGAAAGATATAACGTTATTTGCTCTATGTAAGACATTAACAAAGAACGAAAACTAAGGACATTTACTTGATTATTTTATTTTAGTTAGTTTTGCAAACAGACACCCCACCTAGTTTTTTCATTTTCGTTGACTATTATAACCTTGACACAGACTAAATAAGAAAAAAGCCCATCCTTGGTACGTGGTCTTGGTATACCTGCCTCATACTGCTTCTACTGTACACTATTAAAACGAGCATAGAAATAGAGCTCCCCAAAAAGACTGCAGCACAGCGGGACAAGAGCCACAAATGTCTGGTGAGTCATACTAAAATTTTAAGAAGGGAAAAGAGGGGGTTCAGACTCCACGATTTGCAGCTCTGCAGTGAATAATTAGACCGACCGGTTTGCACTGGAACCAAGAGGGCCACGGGAGCCAGATGGACCTTCACAAGAGATGGTGGTTAAGTCTGCCATATGGCACGCTCTGTAATCAGTGCCAGTGGAACACTGTCAACCCCAGACACACTGCAGTACTGCTCTCAACCAGCAGGTGTCAGAAATGAGGTGACAGACGACAGGAATAGGGAGATCATATATAAGAGTAAGTGGTACTTTCCCATGCACTGATAAGTCATTAGACATCTGCCGTTGACTCATATCAGCTATATATAGTGATGTATTCTGATCTACATGTGTAAGAAAATACTATTAAAAGCTATAGATGATGATGAGTAGCATGTCAGAATTATCCCGAGGCAAAAACTTGAAAACATGAGCAACATATTCAAGATGATGAGGAACCAGAAAAACCAGAAAACGACAGCCTCCAAAGTTAAAATGAAAACGGCACAAAGGAAGGAAGAAATAAAAACACATTTCTGACAAGCACGTATCTGTGTAGCTCTTATCGTTACCTGGGTATGGTACTCTGCCCTTGGTCACCAGTTCAGTCAGTAGTATACCAAATGACCAGACGTCTGATTTGATAGTGAAGCGGCCGTACAGAGCAGCTTCAGGGGCTGTCCACTTGATGGGAAATTTAGCTCCTGGAAAAAGGAAAGAAAGAGTCAAGCAGGAGGAATAGGCTTTGAAATGATCGATATGACTCGGGGTAAACCATTATTTTCATTTTTGATCTTCTGGCTATTTTCTCAAAATAGTGAAAAAGCAGCAAATCCTCACATTTGATCTCTGAAAACAGAGAAGGTTTGGCATTGTTGCTTAATGAAAAGACCAAAATAATTAACCCATTATTGATGATGAATCTTCTGATGATTGACTAATTGATTAATCAATAAATGAGTAAAGCACTGTGGCCTAAATAGACAGAATATATAATAAAATAAATGTGTCAGCATGTGCACTTACACTTCAGTTCAAGTATGTATCAAATGTTACTTCATTGTCATTATTGATTAATCTGCTGATTCTAGTTTTGATTAATCAATCAATAGTTTTGGTCTACAAAAGGTCAGTAAATAGTAAGAAAATAGCAATTGCTACATGACATGAAATATTTAAATGTCTTTTTCTATCCAGCCAACACTTCACAAGTCAAAGATATTCAGTTTTTTATCACATAAGATAAAGATTAATATGTGAGAAAATGGAACAAAAGAATATTTTGGCATTTCTGCTTAAAAAATTCTCAGTTTTAGCTATAAAACCAGTGTTGTAGTCGTGGTAAGAGATAAATTGAAGGTCTAGAGTAGGCGTTAAGGGTTCAGAATGAATTTCTAGTCTATTTATAGCCAATGCAAGTTCTCACAAATGCAGAGTTCTTAACACACACACACACACACACACACACACACACACACACACACACACACACACACACACACACACACACACACACACACACACACACACACACACACACACACACACACACACACACCTTGCCGGGCGGTGTACTCGTTGTCCTCAATGAGCCGAGCCAGGCCAAAGTCGGCGATCTTACACACCAAGTTATCAGCCACCAGGATGTTGGCAGCTCTCAGGTCCCTGTGGATGTAGTTCATCCTCTCAATGAAGGCCATGCCATCTGCGATCTGGGACGGGATTGGACAGGACAGACAGACAGAGAGGAAGGAGGGAGCAACAAAGAGAAAAATGGCATCAGTATGCAACCAAAGCAAACAGTCAAGGAATGAGAATTTTGATGATGAAATGAAAAGATTAGGATCAAATATCACTTTTGAATAATACTAATTGAGAGGGGTTACGGTGAGTTGTCATTCTAAGAAATATACACTTCATCAGGGTTTCTGCACGTCAAATTTCAAGACTTTTTAAGACCTTTATGAATGAAATTTAAGACCAATATAATGACCTTAAAGTACAACGAAATGCAGTCATAAATGTACAGTAAAGTAAATAAATGTATTCAAATTGAATAAAAGCGACACAGAGTAATAATAATCTTTTCATATACAGCTAATTATATTTGGACTATCGAAAGGAACACCACAGAATAAAAAAAAGTATTTCAATGAGCATTAGAGGTAGTGTTACATGGACGTAGGAAAATTAAGACCTGTTTAAAATTATTTAAGACCTAGAACGCAATGATTCATCGAATTTAAGACTTTTTAAAGCCTCAAAATTTTGATTTTTAAATTTTAGACTTTTTTTTAGACTTTTTAAGACCCCGCGGAAACCCTGTTCATTGATCCAAGATTTGACCCAGATAATGAGTAAAAAAAAGAATTATATTAAATGAAGCTGCTACAATAACAAATAGACACATCTTTAACACAACTATCCAGCATCTCCTCACGCTGGCTGTCAACTCAGAGGCATCTCGAGGTTCCAACCCGCCTCAGCCTAATTCTGAAACACTTTTCCACTCTGCTGAGTGAGGAGAAGAGGGAGCCTGGGAGCGTGGAGAGGCAAATTAAGAGCAGATCACTGTAGGTGACTGAACCAGCGAGCTTAAGTGGTCTCTGGTGAGCAGTGTTTAAGTGCTACAGTGGCAGTTAAGTGGTGGAGAATGAGGGGAGGCACAAACAGTGGGATAAGGAGGAAGAGAAGAGGGAGGAGAGAGAGGAGGGTAGAGATGTCAGGTAGGATATAAAATAAATATGACAGCCAGATGAGGAACAAACTGAAACCGTTTGAATATTGAACTGAATATTTGACTAATACACACCTACACACACGGCTAGAAAGTTGCTCACATTGATATCTTTTGGTTTTATTTCTGATGTATGAAAATGCTTTCCCCACACAGAGTTAAAACATCAGCTGGGCAGGTAAGAGGTAAAGGGAGTTTCTATGCTTGCGTTACTATTCACACGCTGTGTTTTGATCCTACCTGTGCAGCCATGTCCACCAGCTGGGGCAGCTTCAGATATCTACCATCTCCCTCCTTCAGGAAGTCCAGTAAACTACCTGTCAGAGTTTAGAAGAGTCACGCAGAATCAATACATCTGTCTGGACGGTGTGTAAATACAACGCAAAAATAATGCAGCATCCGTTGAGACAAGAGTTCGGTGGGAGAAAATGCAGAAATAACCAAAACCACTCAAAGGCAACATGACTGCAAAGAACCTAAGAGGCTTTTCTTCATTAGTTCAGTTCAGTTATATGTTGGTCTCTATTGGTCACACGGACCAATAAAGTTTTATTCTACTCATAAGAGTCAAAATCAGTCATACTCATTTACATTACAATAGGTTACAGATTATTGCTACATTAATGGCTTGATTTATGATTTAAGAGGACAGTTGACCATGTTTGAGTGGTTACATTTAAAAGCTACTGCATATTTACCAATTCATTCTTTTTCTTTTCAAAGTTTCAGATTTATTACTGCACAGTGAAGCTCCAACAAGTGAATAACAAAAAGCAAAACACATTTCTGAGTGGAGGGGGACTTTAAGATCATAAAGAAAACTGGATGAACAACAAAGTATCAAACCCCTTATTTTAAGGGTGGTTGGCTTGAAGTTGGTGGGTTTATCCCTGAGTGAATAAAGCTTTAAACATACTTTACACTTCGCAGACTGTTACCGGTCTAGAGGTGCATACGCAACCAACTGGACCAAAGTGTGGAACAACTGGAGCAAGCACAGCAGGCGTGCTATGCGTACAGTCGCAGCGACCACGTTTTTGGGACGCTTGGACCCCCATAGACATGGGCAGATGACGACATTCACGTCATGCAGAATGAACCGGACCGGAAAGCTTAAATTGAGCTTAAATGTGTATACTGTATGCAAATTTCACTCTACAAATACAATAGTGATCCAGTCCATAGAGCTCTTATCTTTGGTGACCGTACATTATAGCACTTTTAGCCTGATTCAGTTTATATCATCGTTCTGAAACCTACATTTTCAGATTTTCCATTACAAGTGCGCTTATGTCTTTTTTCCCCCCTGAGTGTGTCTACAAATGACATGTGCTTATTCTTGATTTCTGGTTTGTGAGTTTGACCAGTCCTTACCTTTGCCCATAAATTCAGTTACAATGTAGATGGGCTCCTCAGACACAACGGCATAGAGAGGCACCAGTTTGTCGTGTCGGAGTTTCTTCATGATCTGAGCCTCCTGCAGGAAGGCCTCTGGGGACATGGTGCCTGGCTTCAGGGTCTTAATAGCCACCTTAGTAGTGCCATTCCATGTGCCTGAATGAAAATATATAATAAAAACAAAATGATCACTCGTGTTTGAAATAAACCAATGTTGCATTTGTGCAGCTTGTAAGGTATTTTTGAAGAAATAATTCATCTATTCCAATTTATTAAGTGACACATACTGTAATACCTAAACACTGAAGGTACATTAAAGACTTTTTGACCCCTTTTAAGTGATTAAAAAGTCAATCCTAAAATCAGCCGCCGTGCCAGTGATCTCTGGCAGCGTTCCCTTGTGTAAAGAGCAGCTCAGGAGAGAAAGAACACGACAGCTAAAATAATCAGCCACTTCCTGGTTGAGAGCCACTTACTCACGCACTGCTTGCATTCAATGAGCTGAGGCAGGAGATCTACTGCTTCCGTCATAAGTCTGACCTTCATAAATGAATCACACTGAACAAACTACACGCACACACAAGCTGGAGGACAAAGTAGGGCAATGATCATATCTAATAATAATAATGTGAGGTGGCGAGAACATAAAAGAACCGAGGTCAACTAGCACAAGCCAACAGCAATACGTTTAAAAAAAAATTAAAATAAAAGTTGAACAAATACATGAATGGGATTTAAAAAAAAGTTGTAGCTGCGCAGAAAAACCATCAAGAATGAACAGTGCAGGGAGAGAGAGGGAGGGATTGCACAGCAGAGGATTGCAGGTCGAGGCTTGCTGCAGGCCAGGCTTAATGAAAGACTGAGTGATGAAAGAAGAGAGTCGTGTTCACTCAAAAGCCCCCGTCTCACATGCAGGCCAGGGAACTGAAGCGTAGGAGGTGACCTGTGATTACAGAGCTGTGTGTGTGTGTGTGTGTGTGTGTGTGTGTGTGTGTGTACCAACTGCAATCAGCATTTACATCAGTATTTGGGCCAGTGAGGCAGCAAGACAAGCTCTTTACCAAGGTCAGTCCCACTCAACTTTAAGCAAAAATTAATAATTCTATAAAATAACTCAGTTTATATATACCTATGCATTTACTGCTTCTGAGTTGTTTTACATTAAAATTACATCAGTTATAAATAATGTACAGTGGATGCTTTGTCTCTGTATGTAAGCCTTAATGGCCGTGTGAGTATATGACGTCCATGAAGTTGTTTATATTCTTTACTAATTCATGATCAGTGTTTGCGTCAAACAAATACTACAGTGTATTCGTGCATGCATGTGATGCTGACACAGGAAGGCCGTGGACTCATCCCAGTGCATCCTGGCATGACGACATAAGGCTTCCATATACTAAGTTTTGCTGACAGATTTCACACAAATATGATTCATCCTCTTCATGCAGATTTTACTCTGTAAGGATTGAATTTCACAGCAGAGACTCTTTCATTTTCTGTTTTTGTGGAATTAACAGAGGAACTCAAACAGGAATCCTAAAGACCTTTAAGGCATTAGATAGACCAAAAAAAATTATTAATTAAACAAGAAAGAATTCTGCAGCTTAATCGCTGATGAAAATAATCGTCCAATCCTGCTCGGCTAGAGTATAAATGGACTTACAAAGATGCAGCATAGTGTGCAGTCAGCCGTTAAAGGTGCTCTAAGCGATGTCACGCGTTTTTTAGGTGACATTTTTTGTCACACACAGCAAACATCTCCTCACTATCCACGAGCTGCCTGTCCCCTGAACACACTGTAAAAAAAACACAGTCTCTGTAGACAGCCCAGGCTCCACAAACACCAACAAAAACAAACTGGCTAACCTGCACCACAAAATATAAACAGTGTTTCAGCCAATAACCGACAAGAATGATTTGGGGGTGGGGGTTGGGGGGTTAGTGCGCGGAAGGGAGAGGGAGGGGACGGGATGAGGAGGAGGAGGGAGGGGCTAGCTAGCCTCCGTTTTGTTTGAAAATACTTTGAACATCAACAAGAAGTGACATCACCCAACATCGCTTAGAGCAGTGGTTCCCAACCTGGGGTCCGGGGAACCCTAAGGGGGGCGGCAAAAATCACAGGGGGGGGGGCGCAAGTCTTTATCTAGTTTGAGGTTAAGGTAAAAAAAAAAAAAATATTTGCACATGTTAAACAAATTATGATAATACACTAGACTATATAATGTATACAAAAGTCTGTATAAAAACTATATATTTTTGTTCTCGCTTAAACTTGTAGGCAGGCTACTTAGTAGGCCACACCTCCGGGACCTCTTAACCTGGGACCCTTGCTGTCATCAGGTCAGCTGCTAGCTGCTATCATCCTCGTTTTTCCTGCCGCCACAGCATCACTATTTTATGAACGAAACATGGCGGAGAAACGTAAAAGTGCTGATAACTCCTCTGTATCAAAAAAGAAAGTAAGGGAAAGTGTGCAAATGAATACTGCTTTCTGGTGTGACCAGGCACCAAAAACCACAAAAAAAATAAATGATAGAAACATTTGTTAGGAGTGGGTTCTGTAGCGCCATGGTTCATTCATAAACCACTTCACAAGATAATATGCATGCGTGTGTGTTTTTGAAACATATACTGCCGTATCGCTCGCTTACCCATCCAGACTTCTCCGAAGCAGCCCTGGCCAAGTTTGAGCTCCAGTCGGAGGGACTCTCGCGGGATTTCCCAAGCATCCTTAGCTAGTCCCTGAGTCTGAGGCTTCACTGTGGGGCACACAGTTGTCAGCCTGTAGCACAGACCATCTGCATGTTCTGGACAGGAACAGACATGTAAAGAAACACAGAGGCGGGAGGAACAGAAAGAGAATGAGCTTTAAAAAAAGTAGCCATGCTACAGTAAATGGAGTGCAACGTGATGAATAAAATACCATGTTGCCATATGACAACACCAACAAACATCATACAACATACAATCAAACCACAATGAAGCAAACGGACAGAACCCTCGACCCCTCATTTCCACAGTCATTCCTCACAGAATAATCGTTTTTTGTTATGCCCTGTTCCAGAAATAATCAAATCTGTAATTTCACCATAGTGACATGAACCGTGTGAACTTAATTTAATTTTAATTGCAGCAAGAAAGCAAAAAGATCAAGGGGCTGTTTTGGTGTTGAAGCCTTTTCAGGCACAGTGAGAGCCTAATGCAGCTGACAACATGTAGCATCGGTATTCTGCACACAGAAAGGGCGACACGGTGGGAAACCAGCATGTTACATTCAAGCCACCGAACAGGTAATGGCTATAAAACTTTTTATGTGTGACTTCTTAGTTATTGTTGACATCTGTCTGGTTGTTTAAATTGCTACACTTAGAGAAATACAAATGAGTCAATTATAAAGAGCACTGCAGTTAGTGAATTACATGAATTATGTGGACGTGAGCCGGGCAGGGTTAACAACACAAGACGTAAAAACAAATGCTACAGACTCACATACACATCCTCTTGGTTTTTTAGGAACAGCTGCCTGCCTATCAATATTGTGGAGATTACAGCATGTTTTATATTCATGTCTCTTTTGGCTTAAGTCTCACATGGTTTGGCTTTTTTGGGGACTTTGTCATGATTGCTGCTGAGCTGCGACTGTGTCAGTTAGAGCAATGCTTCAGAATCACCATCAAGAAAAAAAAACAAAAGCCCCTCTGTATCCCAAAATGACTATAATAACCATTGGCATGTTTGTCCAGAATACACACTCCAAACATGAGTCAAAAAAGAAGAAAAAACGCTTGCTCCAAGTGAGAGCAGCTGTCCAGTTGTAAACAACAATTTGTCTAAAAGCTTCCTACATGAGAATTTGGTGGACGGGCTGCATACCTGTGTAGTGTTTCACCAGCTTCTGCAGTGCCTCAAACTGGGCCCGAGTGGTGATGTAATAACCACCGTTGTCCAGCTTTCGGATCTTGTAGTGTTTAACGTTGTCTCCCTTCACCTCATCCCAGTCCCGGATAGACAGAGAGTAGGCACCTTTAAGATCCACAGAAAGTAAGTTAGATTGTGGTTCATAGCAACCGGAACTCACTTAAATCTGCAATGCATCTGTGGCTGGGTTGGATCAGTGGGTAGAGCAGGCGCACACATACTGAGAGGCTTATGCCTTGACGCAGAGGTCCAGGGTTTGAGTCCGACCTGTGACGAATTCCTGCATGACTTCCCCCTCTCTCTCCCCTTTCTCACCTAGCTGTTTTATCAATTAAAGGCGGAAAAGCCCCAAAAAATAATCTTAAAAAAAAAAAAAAAAAAAAAATCTGCAATGCATCTCAGACTTTTATTCTACATAACAGATAAATATAAAAATACACTGAACTTCTAACCTACATTTAGGTTAGTTTTCTTCCATTAAAATGAACATATGGCTGCAATAAAACCAAATCCACGGCTCGCACAAGCACAAATAAAAGAAAAAAAGCTTTCATCATTTTCCTCCTGAATCAAAACAGCATAATTATCATTACAGTCTTGCTTTCAAGAAATAAATGCTTTTACCTTTG
This sequence comes from Sander lucioperca, assembly GCF_008315115.2. Lineage (NCBI taxonomy): Eukaryota > Metazoa > Chordata > Actinopteri > Perciformes > Percidae > Sander > Sander lucioperca. The sequence goes on from NC_050181.1 coordinate 7,378,035, forward strand.
GTCGTCTCACTCTCTCGTGCTAAGAAAGTGCCCCGCTGGTTCCCTGGAAGCAATAAGAGACGCTCAGCGTCTTTGCGGCCCATTTTACCAAAGTACCATCTGCACGAAGAGAGACAGTCAGATAGTCAGACACAGGAGGAGCTCTCAATGCGATATACTGGACACGTAGGATTTTCTTATTCATGTAATAGGAATATAGCACTGGTGGTGTGATATATTTAGATGTTGGTTATTTGGAAATTCTCTGGCTTTATAGGAATCATATAAATCCTGTCTGTTAAATCGTCAAGTTAAACATCAAAAACAGATGAACAGGAAAATAAAACATATTTGATGTTAGTCAGTTAACATCAGGAATCTGTATATGTGATTCATATGTGGTTACCTTCAAAGTCAGACAGAGGCAATTAAATAGCTTAAAGTCTCATTTAAGTCAAAATAATTTAGACCATGCTATGATAATTACAGCTTATTATTAACTCTGCTCCAAGCCAAACGTCTTCAGCTTGTTCCATTACATATAAGGGCTAGTACTACTATGAATAAAAAGGAACATTAGCTTGCGGCTGTAAACAATCTTAAAATCCAGCTTTTCTGCCTTTTTTTTTCAGTAGTAGTAAGAATTTAGAAGAAGAGTAGTAGTCATTTTCAAGACATCGTTACAAGTTCTTACATGTTGAATTGTCTCACCTGACAGGGACATTTCTTTTCCCCAGATCAAACTGAGAGGGAACCAAAAATTCTGAACACTGTTGATCACTTGTACTCACTCTATTAGACCAAAGGCAAAGATAGCTAGCTGGTTTATATCATTGTTTTTAGTAGCTTAAAACATCTACTATTAGTAAACTGGCTGTCAGCCAATGAGAAACCAGGCCACAACTGTTTAAAAGCAGCGCAGTCCCCTAACGTTCCTGTCACACTGGATGAACAGCAATGAGGAGGCCACCGACAATACAGGGCTCCATTGTTTAGACTTGTTGGTACATGATGGGTTAGTCACAATGTGTGACCGCCCAGCCACATGATGTCTTCATAATCAGAAGAGAACTAACTGAACAGGGTGAGAAACAGGAAAGGAATGTAAAAGGAGAAAATAAAAGTGAAACAAGAAAACGATAGGTGAGCTCTTACTCTTCAGCCTGTATGGAGTCGGCTGGAGCCACGTAGTTACTGGGAATGTAACCTTTCTGTCCGGTGTTGATGGAGCGAGCCTCCCACCAGTCGCCTTCCCTGAATAGAGAGCAAGTTAGAAATCAGAAACACACAAAGACACGATTGAAAAAAGAAAAAAAAATACACCTACTCTAAAAAGAATACTGCAGGTATAAAAGTATAAAAAGACAGAAAAGTAACAAGGTCGTATTACGCGTCATTCAACCACGTCAGGAATCTAAGTCATCACATCGGGGTAGTGGTTTGTAAGCAGTGGAGGAAGAAATATTTAGATCCTTCAAGTAAAAAGGACTAATACCACAATGTTAAAACACTGTTACAAGTGAAATATTTTTTTTTCTTCTCTTTGGGCTATATAATAGGCATTTTATAAGCCTGGCAAGGGGCTTTAATGCAACATCTTAAAGTATCTAGTAACTACAGCTGGAAAATTTAAATTGTCACGTAAAGTACAAGCACTTCAAAATGTACTTAACTAAAGTACTTGAGTAAATGTTACTTTCCCCCACTGATGTCAAGTAATTGTAAATGAATTGAAATAGAAAATGATGATAAATGCTTATAGATATCTGGCACAGTGGTAAAAAAAAGGTGCTCAAAAACGTCTTGTGATATGGGCTCTATTTCCACTGTTTCAAACTTTCAGGAACATAAGGCCAATAGAAAAATTCACTTGGCACTTTTTTGTAATAAACAAGCTCTTATTTTTATGCAGTCTATCACCTTACTTCCCATTGTGAATCAATTTATTTTTATTGTTAAATAAGCCACCCGGCAGCTCCCTTGGGCTGTATGTTGAGTATCACTGTCGGAAAGACATTTCCCTTTTCATTATAATTTATTGTTATTGCCTTCATTTCTGTTCTTGTGGCAAGAAATGGCACACTATACTTATTGTATTTTGTGGATAGGAGTACCAAAAAAAAAAAGTTTCGGATTTGTTTGTTGTTGTTTACAGCAGTATTCTCTTAAAGAGGGAAATTAAAGTTAATAAGCAATGATGGAGAAAAACTAACTGATTCCATAAAAATGTAATGACTTTGACCTTCAGCCATATTTTCAGTGAACTGTTGATGTCAAATTCTGTAAATGTTGGCAACACATTAATCTATTTTATGATGTGCATTGCTTGTATTTTACTAAATAAGGGAAGGGAATATGTTTTACACTGCAACCCAAATGCAAAACCCTGAACTAGAGGAATGATCTATGGCGGGAGAAAAGCGATGGGGACTAAACAGATGGCCCATTAGAGGAACCCATTAACCCAGACAGATTTCTGCCTTAATATCAGACCTGAATACAATGAGGGATTACACACACGCATGCATGCACACACGCACAAGGAGTTTGCCAGTGTAAAAAGCAAATGTACTCACGTGTTGTTGATAATCTGGAAACGATCCCCTTTTTTGAATGACAGATCATCCGACGTCCTCGCTTCATAGTCGTACAGCGCTACGAAAAATGTAACACCACCTGCAAGCAAGAGAAACTAAGCGTTAGAGGAGTGCATATATACGATAGCTAGTTAATCCCAGAGCCGCTGTCAGATTTCTTTAATCAAGCCTTTTTTAATTTTACTCTGAAAATGTTGCACAACAAATGAAAACAGCACCATCAAGTTTTGACCTTCAAATAAAGAAGACAAAATGCTCATTTTGATTTTCCTACTGTTTTCCTTTTACAATATTTCATACTTGAGTCAAGGTCTCGTCGAGTTGAGCAAACAAAATGATAAACAACTACGCTAATACAATTCACGACTGTATCAAAAAAATACAACAAAAATACAACTACTACCTCTTTATTATTATCATCATTATATTATCATCATTTTGAAATATCCCACTTCCTGCACCTCAGAGCCTGGATTAAAAATACAACCAGCACTTAACTTTGATTTATTTAAGAACACACGAGGGAAAATAGGATATTCCTCTCACAATTGTCAAACGCCATGGTATCACATCAAGTCAGTGAATCAAATTGATGTCACTTGATCTCTAATATATATATATATATATATATATATATATATATATATATATATATATATATATATATATATATATATATATATATAAATAAAATCTCTTATATATTATGAAACAGTTGATTTCTTTGTGATCTGACGTGAAAGAGTGCAGAGAGACAACAGGACCCTGATATGTTTATCTTGAGGAGGAAATTGAACGGGCAGGATTAGATCTACAGCAAGTGTCAGTCCAGAGAGAGCGAGACAGGGACTGAGGGAAGTGTGTGTGCCTGAGTGTGTGTGCTTTGGAAGAAAACATTATTCTTTGTTGTTCATTGCATAATTTACCCATCCAATCTATGATGTATTAACCACCTGAAATGGGAATGACTCTTGGTCACTTGTCGTGTCACCAAGAGTCATTTCATCACCAACAATTCCATTATCAAAAAGCCTTTTGAAGCAAACTATAGTTGAAAATAAAAACGTGTGCATGACTAAATCCATTGCATTCAGTGCATCTAATTGTTTTCTTTGGCTCCAGAGACGCAATGCCCACTGCATTGTTTCCCATATTACAGACCTATTTGGGGTTTCTCCTTGGCCTTGATTCATTTCAAATGTCTAATTTGCATAACATCTGCTGCTCATAAGGTCCTGTGCATGACAAATGCTCAGTGAGTTTATTCTAAAGTTGTACACATCTTGACAACAGAATGAAAAGTTGGTAATGGCAGATGGAAATGTTTCAAAAGTATTGGGTTCTATTAAAATCCGCTTTTTCATTCTTCCCTTGTTCCTGGTCCCATCTGTCTCCCTCTGAAAGCTTAAATCTTCTCCACAAACTGACCTGTGATGACACCAGGGAAGGGACTGCTCACAGCCACAGAGGTGAAGGAGGTGGAGGCCCCGCCAAAGGGCGTCATGACTGAAGACGCCCCACCGAAGGGCGTGAGGGCGGCAGCATGACTGTTGTAGCTGTTGTTGTGTGTCTTCATAGCTGGTGAATGACCCATCAGGGTGGGGTCAGGCCCGTAGTGGCCCAGGTGGGCATTGATCTGCGTGGCATTGGGGTTGTCGGGTCGGTACTTCAGCGCCGGCCCCTTGTCCTCTTTACTCCTGACGCAACCCATCGTCAAGCCTGCGGGGAGAAGGAAAAGGAAGATTGGATCAACTGGAGTTTGATCTTCAAATTACAGTTTGAGTTTGGTTGCATTTACATTGATTAAGCCATGTGAAGTGTCTACTGTCACACATCTTAGATTATTGCTGCTGTTAATGAAATTAATGTAACTTTAACACAAGTTCTGGGTTATGGATTGTGATGGACTGTATAAAAACCCAACTGTAAATGCAACCTAACATACAAAACTTCTCTGGAAGTGATTAGATACACATTTAAGACCAAAACTACAAACTGTGAATGCAGGGTGAACCACTTGCCGAACCACCAAAATGCATGCAAATCAAGCAGGATGATAATTCATACAGCAAAAATCTGCCAGAAATATTTGTGAATGGGAAACAATGAGGGGCTCACTGCTAATATTGTGAATGCAACTGGCTGACTCTTGTAGGTGGATAGAAGAACTGGATTTAATTTGGAGATTTTGATACAAGATTTGTAAAAGGTGGCTAAAACGGATGATTGAAACGTGACACCACACACTACGTATACCAACATACGCAGTTTTTTTGTAGTATTGAACAATGACTTCAACACAATGAATGCCAGGTAGACTATGATTCTAGTGGTGTCACTAGGTAGCCTGCAAAATCCTGTAACAACACAAATGATATATTGTTTCTTTATGTTGCTGAACAAATACAGAGAAAGATAGCCCAAAAAATGGGTTATTTGCTATTTTATAGTGCAATTTGGTATTATAAAGGGCACAAAAAATGGAGTTAGTTTACAAAAGATGGTGGATCGAGATCCATGGGCAACAAGGACCCTTAAAGATCTGGATAAAACGAACTTCAGAAGAGTGACCAAACTATTTTGCAGTTTGTTTACCGTTAGGTTTAAATCATTAATTATCTTGCTATGTGATGTAGACAGTGCTGATTCCATTTGTAAAAATTGAACATGTTTAAAATGTTCAAATGTGTAAACTCGTGTACGTTAGTAACAGAACCTAAACGTCGTGAGCTCATGCTTTGTCATGGGGGCTGAGCTTGTGTCACAAATGGAGAGAAATAATTATGATATTGTACATACTGGCCTGGAGCTTTTTTAGGAGGTCTTGACATAACTCTCCCATCCAGAAAACAAAGACTGGATGCCACTGAATGACCTCACATGACTTCACAAGTCCCCACAAAAGCCTGTCAAGCTAGATCCTGTTACAGCCTATGGCCAATTCAACTCTCCCCTGTGATCACACTATCAGTGACACAGATTTATGAGGGGCAAAAAGCCCTTCGGTGTTAAGAGTTGGTGCTTTCTCCTCCTGAGCTTACTGATATATGAGACTCTCTCTCTCTGTGTGCGTGCGTGCGTGCGTGCGTGCTACATCAAGGACAAAGACCAAATGACTTCCATAAACAAAAGGAGAGAAAAAAACGATTGATTTCTCTGTAACCTTTGGCCTCTTTGTCAAGTGGTTCTGTGCATATGTGTGTCTTTCCAACTGTACACAATAAAACAAGCTTCCAGTGTATAACAGATGGACACTTCAGCCCAAGACTGATCCACTCTCAATGACTCATATGCTGGCATTTGTAAATTGTTATGACATAGTTTTAAAAACCTGTCAGTGACATGGTATCCAGGTCACATATTGGCATTGGTAACAGTAGCAGAGGTGTGTGCTCCTGTCATTCAGATGGAAGGCCAACAAAGCCAAGACAGAAAACAAAAGGCAAGGCAAGCAGAATACAGAGGGCAGCCTTTCGGCCCCAGTGGCTCACAGTGGCTATGCTTTAAAAGGCTTTAACCCATACACAATGCAGGTAAATGTGTGTGTGTGTGTGTGTGTGTGTGTGTGTGTGTGTGTGTGTGTGTGTGTGTGTGTGTGTGTGTGTGTGTGAGAGAGAGAATGTGTCCATATTTCTGTGAATTATAAAGTTTCAACACAGTCTAATAAGCCTTGTGTTTTGGTTTTTAGCTTTATTTTCAATTTGTTATCTTGAGACATATGCATATTCCATGTGCACATATTGGATGTTGTTGGATGTTTGAGTGCATCTGCATATTTAGTTTTTGCTTGATTTTGTCACATGGTTTGAGAACATTGACATCTTTAGGCAACGTCATTACTTTTCATTTTATTTTAATTTTAATTGACTACACCTGTGTGGACGCGTTACAGGTATTTATATTCTGCCTAAGTAAAACATATTTCAGAGAGCTTTTTGTTGTACTTGCTCAATGTGTGAGCTACTTGTTGATGTGTTGGTGTGTTCAGTGATTTTGTCTTCTGGACTGAGATTTCCAATACAGACTCCCTCCCTCTATGAATTGTAAAGGATGTATTGATTTGGCAGTTCAAACTAAGACATAATCCCCTGGTGAAGAAAGTAGCTTTTTCAGTCTCTGCTGGAAGAACAGCCATGGCCTGTAAAGGGCAGTGCTACAACTAAACCTGATGAGGGTCAACAATCAATGTATGGATATACTTATTTGAGATGGATGGTCTATTGACTTCCTCCCATGAACAAACAGTATCGACTGAAAGCCAATGCTGAGGCAGTTGAAATAAACAGTATGATGAATGACGGGGTGAGAAGGATGGATGGAGATGAATTATCATTCAAGAAAACCGATTGAGAGATAGACTGATGCTGCACAGTTGTTTCATCGTTTAAAAAGCAAATGACTAATGACTCAGCTGACATGTTTTTATTCATTGTGTAGTTGTTCACAGTCAGTCACTATTAGTATTTTTTTTATTTATCTCCATGATAAGCAGACAGCAACATCTTTTACATTAAACACTTCTTACATGCCAAATACAAAATGTAAGCGAAGTGGGTGAATATGAAATTATATTACTTTGAACAAATACAAGTACAGTCAGTCAGTCCAACTTGTGTAAATTGGCCAACTATTTAGTCCATTTAGACAAATGATGGCCTTTTTCGGAAACCAGACACTCTCCATAGGATTGTTACCACAAACAGGATAAGCAATAACAGCTGGTTTCAACAGCATGGGAGCCTTGTGAGCATGGCGATATGAATTGCCCTGGCAATTTGTTAATGTTGGTTCATGCATCGTGAAACATGTCGGCAGTTTTGTAAGACAGAGAAACACTTATACTGCTGGAAAGAGCAATGCAGTTTGTGCAAAATGACTAATATAGATTGATGAAATTTCTTAGTTCTCTGGCTTCTCTATATCTTGATCAACAAAATATATAAGGCATAGCTAAGATTTTATAGGTGCTCATTCTGATTTTAGTACAGGAAATGTATACAAAAGCTGAGAAAACATGCCAGGAAAGCGTCTGGATGGGAAGCAGACAACAGTGAAGACTCTTTTTCTTTCAAAGAAATGTCAAAGTAGTTTACCAAATCTTTTAACGTTCTCCCAAGTAGAGCTTGGCCATAAAATGAATGAACATTTCTTAGTTCCAGCTGTTCATTGTGGGGATTTGCTGCGGTCTTATGTAATAATAACTCAATATTTTGAGGGTTTTGAAATGTTAGACATAACAAGCAATTAGAAGATGTCACTTACAGAAATTGTAATGAGCTTTTTTCACTAGTTTTGACATTTGACATTTTACAGACCCAATGATTAGTAATTAGTATGGCTAATCACACGCATTAAATCAAAGAACGCTTGCAATGACTGACTGCGAGCAAAACCATACAAATAGTTTTTTTTCTTCTAGATCAAATGCAGGTATTATTTGACTGGAGAAGTTGATACTACTTGGTACTGGGTTATTTCGGTCAATACCTTAAAAAGGTATCAAGTGCCGATAGCCAGCTCTAGTTACCCTATTGTTTTTATTCTTATGTTCTAATTTTTGGGCAAACTCTGGCACAAGAATTTCCTTCGGGATTAACAAAGTTGTATCTCTCTAGTTGCAGCCTAGGTCAAGTGCTTTGAATGTCCTGGTGTTAAGTGTATTGTGCAATATCTCTAGGTAGGCCAAACTAAACCAACGTCATAGTAGAAAGCACTGACATCAGAGCAGAAGCCAACATAAACACAACCACCACTTCTGACCTTATCCTGTCGCACATGTCAACCAATACCTTTCCAAATGTCCAAAACACTTAGTGCCTGACCCTAAAGTTTATGCTACAGAAAAAGAATGGCTGACCTGGAAGAAAAACAAGGTGTAAGAGTATCCGTGTAGTTTAAAGAGGGTATGAATGGTTTAAATCCACTGCTGGTCCTGGAAACAAACACTCCAGCTAATCCTGATTTAACCACACATCATGGTGATGACTTTAACTACACAGATTCTGTGTCAACCAGCAACTGAGTGGGCATAACTTTAATATTATGTTGAATATCTGCTTTAAAATGAAGCCAACCAACCAAGCATTTGACTTGATTTTGATCAGTGTCTGTACAACTTCAAAACTCTTCAGGTGTGAATGAGCAGAAGCTTTTAAGAGAGAAGACACACCAGCCCGATAATCGGGCGTCGGGCCGTCTGGCGAGGTCCGTGACTCGAGTCTGTTCCGTGTGTCCCGTGCCGTCGGCCGTCCGAGGAGCCGTCGGCCTTCATTTGGGCCGACCCGACATGTTCAGTCGGGGACAGGGCAGTCGGGACTCACCCGGAAATGGGGAGCGGATGAGCCGCTCAAAATCTGACGAAAATCTTTTAAACTGACCTTTGTCAATTTGAAATGAAGACAGATTCAGAAACTGCATGGCTTATTTCTCGCTTAAAATGTTTTCAGAAACACGTTTCGGTGAACTATTTTAGTACAATATGAGATTGTATTCTGAACAAGCCGCCATGACAGTCTGTCTGTGAATTTCCGGAGAAAAAAGAACCACGTGACGCGTTCATCCAATCAGCTGCCGGTCTTCATTTTCTGGTAAATAATCAGACTGTTAATGGAAACAATACAGAGCAACGCCGCCTGCTGCTATGGAGACGTATTACGTTTCGCGCACGCGCAGAGCGTACGCTCAAGTCGGCGTTGCCTCAGTGTGTTCTGAGGCATTTTTTTGGACCTCGGGACCCGACTGATCAGTCCGACTGGCTTTTCTGCCGACGGTCGGCCCGTCTGGCTGGTGTGTCAGGGCCTTAAAACCTTTCGTCAGTTAACAGTAATGTCATTTCAGTGATCATATCAAAATCAAATATCAAAATTGTGATTTATTAAAAACTCAAAAAGGACTCCATCAATAGAAAGCAATTAGAAGTTATTGGTTTTTAATGAAATAACTCACTTTTCTTGTATCTAGAGAGACCAAAACTGCTAAAGCTTTAAGAACTAGGGCGCATAAATAAAAGGCGACTGAATGACTGTCCTCCTGATTCTAAAATCGAGTCCATACCCGATTCCAAAATCCCTAAATCAGCGAAGTCTTCTTTTTAAATGACCTCAATTCTTTAGGTTCTAGTAAAGTTCTTTCTAAAGTATTTTAAATTTACCATTTTAAATAACAAATGTACTTTCCCACTTTAAAACCACCTATGGAGAATTGTGCTCTGAGAAGAAGAGAAAAGGCCACCTCTCCAAAGAAAGCCTTTCGATTTATTCTTTTGTCAGTCTCATCTACCTTTTGTTATGGACAAAGAGAAAGTACCTTGTGGTGCTCCCCCCACAGAGCACAGCACACTCACAATCCCCTGAACTATACAATCCTATACACATGCTAACACTGAGCAGCACAAATGCTTATCAGGGCACAGACACACAGTTCTTACATTTGTGGAGCCAGAAATCCCAACAATCAATCAAACCAAGTGCTCCAATTAAATATTCGAAACAACCAGATGCCTCTGTAGACATTAACAGACTACTTTATGCAAACAACCTAACAGAATGTCGAGGGCACACATTTTTAGCATGGGATTCCTCAGTTTGTATCCACCACCCCCAGTCCTGGTCTATCCTCTAGTATTGAGTATTTCATTTAGATTTAAATGTCTTCAAATGACATGTTTTAGTCCTGGGAAAGAAAAACTGTCCATGAAAAACTGAGAAATAAGAGTGAATGATCATTCTTGTGTGAAAGATTTTCCAAAACGAATGACAGCTCAAATCGACCCCACAGCAAATCAAATTACAGGCATATTATTGTTTCCTCTCTCAGAAGGTTTCCTGAATGAATGCCCTGTTATATAGGCAACGAGATTAGCTGGAAGAAATGTGTTGTGCTTTTGGTGGCTCCAAGGGAACACAGATGAGGGTCAAGGGATTTAATGACCAAATGTAAATTGCTTTTTAGCATTTATTAAAACTTTATTAAAAAATAGGGGGCAAAATTTCACATTGTGCAAGAATTGCATGATTATGATACTGTTCAAAGATTGGGTACAGTTAGACAATTATACAATTGCAATGTCCTCCAAAATGTAGTTGAGATTCTGCATTTAAGGGACAAAGGGTTGAACATAATCTTAGCCTCAAGCATAGAGTATGCCGTGACATGTTAATAAATCAAAAAGCAACGCCACTGTAAGTAACTTAAGTATTGTTTTTAACTGTGAAATGACTGAAAGGTTACTAAGCACTTTATTCTGAATGTATGGTATATTTTTTTAAATACTTGTACTGTCATGACAGCGATGGTGCTGTCGGTTTACCTTGTTGTTGCATCTTCAAAAGTGCACAATAAAATGTGACACTGAATTTGAAACAGCACATTGTAATTTCTGCATCTATTATCAAAGTATTTATTAGTAATACAGTGGAAATTAGTAGAAATGTGACTATTTGGTTAGCATGTTGATTTACGGCGTGTGCCCCTAAATTTTCTGGTTGTATCCCTAAGATTTTCAGTTGGGGGGCCACTGTGCTCCTAGTAAAAAAAGTTAGTCTGGAGCCCTGTGTTGCAATGGAGGGTTTCCTGCACTCTAGCTCCATCTCGGCGGAGATTACTCGCTCAGCGGAGCTCACAGGGCCCAAGAGCCAGCGATGGATGAGGAAGCAGAAGCGAGGCAAGTAAGTGGGAATCCAGGCTAGGCCAAGAGTGGCTCTGCATAAACCTGCTGTACCCAGCATCTTACTCGCCAACGCCCGCTCTCTTGTCAACAAGCAGGGCGACATGAGACTGCCGGATACCAACTACCACATGAATGGTGATAACGGAGACTTGGCTGCACAAAACCATCCCAGACTTTAGCCATGGAGCTAGCAGACCGCACACCCAACTCTGCATCACCGCCCGTGCATTCTCTCTGCTAGGCTTTTGGTCTCTGTGTGCTCCGCTGAGCGCGTAATCTCTGCCGGGAATGAGCAAGAATATCAGGGGACCCATCCATTGCAAAAGTCTTGTAAACGCAGAATCTCAGATTGGGTGTGTGGCCGCTGCGTCTGTGCCGGGTAGTCTAAAGCCACGACCTTCCACTTCCATTGCCGCTGGAAATTTCGCCGTATGTCCTTCTTTTTGGCTGGATGTCCGTTACCTTACGCTTTCTTTGTGTTGGAATTTTAAACTCCAGTCAATTCATGAAGACTATGGTTAACTGCTCCTCAGAGCTCTGCAGGGTAAATCCAGACAGCTAGCTAGACTACCTGTCCAATCTAAGTTCTGTTGCACGACTTTTGAACAACTTTTGAACATACATATCTTCCACCAAAACAAGTTCCTTCCCGATGAACAATGAAGTGCAGCATTATGAATGTCTGCCAGGTAAGACTGTCTGAAAATGTGCTTTCTTAGCTCCACATTTAAATAATATCCAAAGGAAAAACAATAAACAATTGACACTGACGAGGTCGACCAACACATCTTAAGAAACACTTCTCTAGTATAACACAGCCCTTCCACTGAGGTAAATGTATACCAAAATGGGTTAGGGCCAACTCACATCTGTAAGAGAGTCTAATATATTTGTATAACCCAGTTATTCAGAGTTTTACAGGCATGCATTGTACAAAGAACTGACACCCCTCTTAGGACAAAATTCAGCATTTAATCCTGGCATTCCAAGAGGAAACAATGGGTGCAAAACAGAAACAAAATTGACAGTCAGTGGAAATATTATAGAAAAGCATGGTAGTAGTGTAGGCCTAAATGAAAGGAAAATCCCACATTATACACTGATGAGCCAATCTCCACTTACTCCATCAAGAGTCCCTCTATATTATTACTGATAATGAAGGTGTGTATAAACAGGATATCGCTGACTACCATGCAGTTCGTGTAGTGTATTCAAGCAGATCAAGCATGACGCAGCTCTGAACTGTCGTTAACCATTCTAACTAATCAGATAAGATGCAAATCCGGAGTGTTCTTGGAGAGGCTCTTCCACCTTTGAGCCACTGCCCTGTGTAACCTTTGCAGTCACTTGGGACAAAACTGACACACTCGTAAAAGGTTGTATATTTAGTAACTATATTTCACGATTATTAATGTCCAGTTTGACTTTCATACCCATGCCTAAGGATGGGTATGAAACTTCAATACTTTTTGGTACTGGCAAGAACCCAACAGTAAAGGTCTTCTTTATGTATTCTATGATCAGATAGGTCTAGATTAAAATCAAAACTTTGCTAGTTTTTTTATCATTATAATCATAGCACGAAAATTTGTGTTTGGTAGATTATTTCTCTGTGGTAACTATGCTTTTTGGCAATAAATCTTATACTGTTGGAAAGCCTGTTTAGTTCCTTTTCAAATGGTACCCCATTTGTAAGGAACATGCATTTGTGGGATGAGCAGCGGTGCTGAGTATGTGGGTTGCGCCCATGAAAAATTTGCCAAATCTTCTCTGACAATGCCAAACAGCTTATTCTGCCATTGACTTGTTTGGTGTTTGGTAGATTGGATGATTCTGCTATGGCAGTTGGATCGTAGGGTCAAAGTGTGGAGAAGACGCGGAGAACGCTATGCTGATTGCTGCACCGATAGAGTAACACCTTTTGGTGGAGGCAGTGTGATGGTGTGGGGTGGCATCTCCCTCACACTTGTCATCATTGGAGGCAATCAATGCAGAGAGATATAGAGATGAGATTCTGCAACCAGTGGCAATCCCATATCTCCACAGTCTGGGACCGAACTCTATCCTCCAAGATGACAACGCTCGCCCCCACAGGGCGGGGTTTATCAGAGACTACCTCCAGAATGTGGGAGTGGAGAGGATGGAACGGCCTGCCAGCAGTCCTGACCTCAACTCCACTGAACACTTGAGGGATCAGCTGGGGCGTGCTGTTCGTGCCAGAGTGACCAACACAACCATATTGGCTGACTTGCGACAAATGCTGGTTGAAGAATGGGATGCCATCCCACAGCAGTGTGTGACCAGGCTGGTGACCAGCATGAGGAGGAGGTGCCAGGCTGTTGTGGCTGTGTATGGTTCTTCCACACACTACTGAGGCTCCTGTTGGTTAAATGAATAAATTGTTAAATTGCCAATATGTCTTGTTTCTTCAAACTTCAATCATCCAATCCACCAAACGAGTCAATGGCAGAATAAGCTGTTTGGCATTGGCAGAGAAGATTTGGCAAATTTTTCATGGGCGCAACCCACATACTCAGCGCTGCTGCTCATCCCACAAATGCATGTTCCTTACAAATGGGGCACCATTTGAAAGGGAACTAAACAGGCTTTCCAACGGTATAAGATTTATTGCCAAAAAGCATTGTTACCACAGAGAAATAATCTACCAAACACAAATTTTCTTACTTTTTGTGCTAAGATTATTTAGACAAAGTTCCTCTATGGCTGCATAGCTGCACTAGCCTCTTTGGGTTGAAAGGTATAAGCAAGTATTCAGACCAAAAACATTGGTGGGAGCTTGTTGGTACCTATGAGACATAAAATACAATCAAGAAAGTCCAGTGGCAGTAATAGATTAATGTGTTTAAAGGCTTCTCAGACTTATAAACACTGCACTATTTTTGTAATACTCACAGGCAGGATTTTACAAAGCTGGAAACTATTTTATGAGCACCTTGCTGGATGATGTCATGTTGCGTTGCCAGGTTCAACTTTGCTGATTTTCCGGTTGTGCAGAAAAACGCTGAACCTAGCTCAACTTTTTCTGAAGCACAATAAGCCACTCAACCAATCAGAACATGCAAGCACACCACCTGTTTACCTCGTAATCTTTTTAACGAAAGATAAAAGTGTGTCTCTCTGTGCCTTTGCATTGCACTCATCGTCTGATTGGTACCTGAAGCAACACACCCCCACCAACCCAGCCACTTGCATTTTTTTATTTATTTATTTAAATGCAGGGCTATTTTCGGTCTCAACGTCCGCCATGTCTGTTGAACCTCATGTTGAACCCTGACCACATTCAACATCCCAGCTGGGTTTGGTCAGGTGTGGTCTGTTGTACTGTGACCACACCCAGCTGTGATGTAGCATGGTACTACAGTGCCACGCTACATCACTGCTCCACAGGGTGAAGAAAAGTCATGTTGGCAGGGAAGGCCAGATATATATCTCAAGAGTTTCAGTACCATTTTGGGATCGGTACTGAAACTCAAGTACTGTATCAGCAGTAGTATCAAAGCTTTTTTTAATGATACTCAACCCTATTAGAGAAAAAAGCAGGACTGAAAGAATGTTCATACAAAACATTTTACTGATAAATCATTTAGGCTGTAAAATGTAAGAAATTGGTGAAAGATGCATCCCAATTTCACAGAGCAAAAGGTAACACAATCCTCAAATGTTGTTTTGTCCGACAAACAAAACCAATGTCCAAAAGTCTTCAAAGTACAACGATATTAACCAGAGAAAATCAGCCAATCCTCAAATTTGAGAAGCTGAAACCACTGAATAGTCACTCACTACAATGTTGTTTTCTATTGATCATTTCAGCACTACAAGAAGACCATCAGGTTACTATTGAGCATCTTTTTTTAACATGTCTTAGACAAAAAGCAGCATTTGAAGTCCACAAGCTGAACTTGCTCATGCTATGAAAGACACATCCATTGCACTAAAAGCCTGAAAGCTAAGTTGCCAAACTTGCTCTGTAAAAACTGGCCGCAATCACAGAGAGATGAGGAGGTTCCAAGGTCTGCAAACCGCTACTGAAGCGTAACTCAGTAATGGCCCTGGCACACTCTCTGAGGCGCAGCTCGGTATCTTCGGGCAGCCTGCCATCTTTGCCAATCATAGTGAGTGGAGGTGGCTGGCCCCTCCAGAGAGGAACTTCCTTCCGACTCCATTCATGCCAGTGAGGCCACCTGCTGTGCCGGTCAATGGCTGGAGTGAAGCTGGGAGAGAGAAAGGGCCATCTTCAAGCTATAAAATAGAATTGCTCTTCTTGTTCTGTGTCCACATTGTGACTGAGGATATCTGGAATCTAGGTTTGTTCAGTTTGCTAACATGTGACTGTTTGGAAGCTTCAAATCAGCAAACTGTGATGATACTGTAGAGTCTCATTCGTGCCATTAGGACACTTCAGGAGTATGCGAGGATCCTTCATGACTGCAGTTAAACTCAAGTCTCCTGAACCCCAGCCAGCACCACCTGTTAGCGCTCCTCATTCCTCTGCCAACAGCCCTCTCCTTTCCAGCTGTGTGTTTGTGTGTGTGTGTGTGTGTGTGTGTGTGTGTGTGTGTGTGTGAGTGAGAGAGAGAGAGAGACACACACGGCTGTCCAGCCAACTGGGTCTGTACTAACAGAGGGATTACCGTGGAGGAGGATTACTGTGGCACCGGAGTATATAAGCACCCATAACACACACATGACACATGCACAATCAGGGACAGTGACGATATGAACACACACACACACACACACACACACACACACACCAGTTACATTACAACAGCATTCCTGTAAATTATATCTTCTTACACACATGAATTTGGAATTTTGTGGTGTGTGTGTAAATCAAAAGTACAGTTGCACCACCACAATAAAAGCATGCAAGAACAGACTTGGAAAGTACTGCAAAAGGCTTAAATTACAGAGGATTTGACATTTTGGAAGGTCTGTTGTAACACAGCATAGTCTTGCAATAAAGGCCTATAACAGCTGAGGCCTACAGCAGCTGATTGTGTGAAAGTAAATAGAGATTGGGCGAGGCAGAACGAATGGAGTAAGTGGTTACAATTTGTTATGTGAAAGAAACTCTACAACACAATTGAAATGAGGCTATACAAGTTACAAAAAAGATATATGAATTGTTATTATGTTTATTTCATGGCTAAAACGGTCCAAATGCAGCAATTTAGCATTGTCCAGGACGGGTTGGGAGTCTTTTCTCATTGTTTTCTTCTCCCATCGAATGGTAGAAGCAAATAATCCGAAAGAGTCCTGGTTCAGGATTAACAATGAAACAGACTTTTATGACAATGTAACACACCGAGAAAACTCTCCTGATCTCTTTTCCCAACTTTCTCCCAAGTGTCTCAGGCCCTGCTCACTCACTAACTTCCAAGACAAAATGCGACTTTTTTGACGGGCACTTCTTACCTTAAAAGCGCCCTTTGCAGTGTTGTACTTCGGCTACATGCGTCCTGTGATCTTTTTCTCCCTCCACGTTTTTATTTCACGTCGACGATGTAAAGAAGTGGAAACAGCCGAGAGAAGCAGTCTCTAACGTTGAATCTCAGTCTTCCGTCTGTCCCATACCGATTAACTACTTCACCAACCCAAAGTCCTCCGCCGGGATCCTTGATATTCCTTTCAAACGAGAACACACCGCCCGTTGACAAAGGCAGCGTAATATGGCGGAGTAAGAGCCAAAGAAAACAGTTAAAAATCCAGAAATCACCGCCTGCTGATGGGTCAGTGTTGCCCTGAAAGACACACAACAATAGCTGGGACTAGTGCCGACGAGGCCAAAGAAGCAATAATGCTGCGTTCAGGTACTCAGAATAGACGCGTACATCCAGGTTTCCCAGTTCAATTGATCCTTAAAGACTGATTAACACAAACGCTCCAAACCTTTTTGGCTTGTGATCCCTTAAAACAAAGCAATCAAAGCAATCTCTACTTGTGAACCCTGTCACCAGTTGTATATGTTTACCTGTTGACCAATTTAACCAAACTTTGCAGCAAATGGAAGATAGAAGTAGGCCTGTGTAATCTTGGTCAACTGATCAATTCAGCTCTAGTAGGCTATACATTACTTTGTGCATGGATACTTTGAAATGCAGTGGCATAGAACATAAGAACATAAAACATAAAAAAGAACATAAGTACTACGCTTTGTAATTGATGTTTCTTTTTATTATTTGTCTAAAATAATTCAGTTATACTTCACCAATGTCATCTCTAGCACTTAGGTTACTAAGAAAATTCAGGCTTCTTATTTTATAGGTTCATGGCGGCAAGTGGTATTATTTCCGATAACACTTTAACGTCACATCATCTCCTATTGAATTGTTTCCCCTTGTGCCCAATATGGCCGACTTCACTGGCTCAGAATGAGGACAAAGTCCACCATCTGGCTCAGTACCAAATAGATAAACTGTTCTTAATATTACACTCAAATCATGTAAAAATGTTTTTTTTTTTTTTTTTAAATATTATAATATTAGACATAAATAGCGACGTTGTATCGTGCCGTTTAACCTTTGAACCTTACTCGCAACGTGCATCTTTGTCATCTGGCGCCCTCTAGGTTGTATAAAAGGATGAATGGGACTAGGCTTCATATTTACTTATACCTCTATTAAATTAATATAGTCTTGCAGTTTACACATAGTGTATGCTGGCCTATTTAACTTTCTGTCAGTCCCAAGTCCAACACATTCCCAAGGGGAAATAGAGTGGGCCTGGGCATATATTATTGCTATGGACAGTTATATGATAATACAAATACAAAAACTAAGGGGTGTAGGATTTTGAGAGGGGGAGGGTCATGTTTAGATTGCATCTTTGTATGAGCAAAAATCATGACATCAATACTACAGCTCTGCAGGTTTTATATGTATGAGACATTGGCTGAGATTTAGTTTGAAGTGATTTGCTGACCTCTACTGACTTTGACTGCATTGTGCGCAGGCGGCTCTGCAAGTTTCCCCTAAGGGACGCCTCCAAAAAAGTGGCCCCTGTGGGAAACAAGATGTACTAAACACACACACACTTTCAAAATGGGCCTGTTCGAAACAGTAGATTGCTTGGCCTGTGGTATTGTGCTTGCAGCTTTCTTGACAACCATTGTACCCCAAAACTACCAGAACACCCCAAAGCAATTTAACCGTATACTGCTGACTTACTTTGTTTAATAGTTAATAGTTTTACTATAGAAAAAAATCGTTTTGAGTAGCACTGCCAATACCAACATTCCCAGTTAGTCTATATCCTCGACGTTCCACTTCCAGGATTGCTCCGGTGCCGCAGGAAATTACTCCGGATGCATGTCTTTTCGTCGAGATCCACTTCCTTCCGCTTTCTTTGTGGTGGAATTTTAAACTCCGGTAGATTTATGAGGACTATGGTTAACTGCTCCTCAGATCTCTGCATGGTAACTCCAGACAGCTAGCTAGACTATCTGTCCAATCTGAGTTTTCTGTAGTACGACAAAAACAACTTTTGAACGAACACATTCCACCTTCCCAAGGCTATTTTGCAGCGGCTCTGTGCGGAGCTTAGCACCGCCCATGACGATTGTGATTGGTTTAAAGAAATGCCAATAAACAAGGGGAACGTTTTTCTCCCATCCCGGAATGCTATGTGGACTAGCCAGACCCTCCTCCGCAGCGCTGTGAAAGAAGGTCTAGCAATGCGAGACTAGAGAAAGGGTGAAAAGTAAAGCAAGACATTGTTTGCTTGAGCTCCCCAAATCATATTATTATATTTAACATTTCAGTTAATCTAGTCACAATTGTCATTTTAGTCAAACTGATTCCACATAAGATTTTACCTGATATATCTTATCATTATCTGATGAAAAACACAGGTGCCTACCGACAACATAATCTTCACTTTACCTGTTCAACTGACTTTAACCGTTTAGATATCAGACAGGCAACTGTCCTGCTGTGATTACAGACATGTGAAGTATTCACAGACATCCCCCCCTCCCCCTTAAAGGCTATACTGTATTTATTGAGCAACCAGAAACCCAAACGGTGAAATACTTAAGAGGTATTAATTACTCTTAAGAGGTATTAATTTCCAAAGGCGTAATTGGACAAACTCACTCACTCACAGGCTGATAAAACATCTAACTGGTGGGATAATTAGGTTATTTAAGATCCTTTGAGGGGTGGTAGCGAGCAGTGTGAGCGAGTGGAGTCATAACCTATATCAGTGGTTCCCAACCTGAGTGTTTAGACCTCTCCAAGGGGTCACAAAATAAATCTGAGGGGTCACAAGATTTAAAATGCCTCAATGAAAAAAAAATCAAACAAAGACATGAAGTGAAATACAATACATGTTGCTATATGCATTTTCTTGATATATGCATTTAGTATGTCATAATTAGCCCCCTCGTCGTTCTCAATGGCAAAACACTGCTACAACACACACAAGTTCACCATAATCTACAAAAGAACTACTTCCATGTCCCTATTCTGCAGGTATTCCACACAAAGTTGGAAGTGCGCCCTTGTTTAGAAGAAGTCTCCCGGCTAATCATGCCTTGTACTGACTGAAGTTAGAGAAACAGGTAGCTAGACCTAGCTACTGCGCATGTGCGAATCCCAACAAAGATGGTACAGAAGTAGTAGGATGTCTCACTCTGTAGCTAAAATAGAGACCTGAACACACAGGGTGAAAAGAGGAGCTGCAGCAATGTGCAGTACAACAAAAATATGGTGTTTTTTGAAAATTAAACCATGTAAATTGGTACAACCTCAAAATACAATTACAATTATGAACCTGAAAATGAGCATAATATGGGCACTTTAAATAAAACACTCTGAAATCACAACTTGGCATCCAATCTGCACCATGGCAACCTGCTTCATTTTCATGGATCACACCCAAAAAGGCCCTTATGAACCTATGCTAAATCCACATAAAGCAATGAAATACAAACAGAATTTAGCCCAAGTTCCCTATGCTAGGTAAAGTTTTCTACAAACAAACTCTTTTCCTAGAATAATTTGAAAGATAATAAAATAACAGTGGATTCTACACATATGCTAATGAGATCTTGATCTCAATTACATGACCTGATAAAGGTTATAATAATAAAAAAAAGTTTAAATATTTGTAAAGAAATTCCAATCTAAACATCACGTTGTGAGTGAAGAGAAGCAGAAAGCTGAGAAAACACAACAGTCTTTTGGCTATGGTCGTTAACCTCACGACGACCAAATGTGACAGTACTGTATACTGACTCATCTGTTCCCTCTGTGTGCACCGGTGTTGATGAATGAACCTCGCTCGTTTCTTTTCTTGTCCTCGTGATGGCGCCGTTTGCTTAGGCTACTGAGCTGCATCTCTACCTGCTCTAACAGGCCTAACGTGTGTAGTCTGCTCCAGTTATACATATGGGGTTTAAGTTCTACTCTTCATAGGAATTACGCCCCGCGAAGAAGAAGTTGTGGATAGGCCCACTGTGGCAGTGACAGGCACTGTTCGTCATATTGCGTCAGAGTAAAGAAAACGCTGACGTGAATCTCTCGCCTCTTTGCCAAACTCTTCAATTGGTTGTTGAGCTATAGGTCTGATTCAGTGTTGTACATAGCTAAATGAAAAGGTGCGGTGGCCTAGAGTTGGTGATTAAAACGAGGCCCCATACAGGACTACCAAATTAGATTTTTACATAGGCGTCCACCCTCCGAATGAAAAGTCTCATAACTTGCATTCCACACACTCTGTAAGCCAACAATTCTATGAATATTAGTATCAAGCTTATATTATACGATTTTATTTGACTGTATTATTAGCAAATAATAAGTAGCATATTAAAGAGCAGCCGCAAGCATAAAAATGTTCGACTTATTGCCAGAAATGTGCCAAATGAGGCTTCATTAGGGTGGAAAGAATTAGGCCCGAATGCTTCTTGGTTAATTAGCACATATATATAACAGTATAGCTACAAGCCTTTTCTCGAGTTTTTTTTTTCGTTTTAACGTATCAATCAGCGCATTATGATGATAGAGACAATTTCAGAACAATGTTGGGAAAATGAGTGAATCGTTTTTAAAGCCACGTAGGCTGACAGCTCTCTGAACCGGCATCCTGCGTCACCAGCTTCAAATCAGATTATGTGCCTCTGTATTTCAACAATCTAATGGATAGGCCGATGCCTTCGTGCTGTCATTGCACGGCCATTAAAATACCCTCTCAGTATCCAGTGATCAATTATTATAAATGATTAGAAAAAGTAACTGTAGCCTAAATAGCCTACAGAAAGCCGTAATTCGAGACGATTGGTTTCAGCACTGGACAGCTCCTGACTCCTCAGAGGCCTTGAACTTGGTCAGCGGAAGTCTGACCACCCTTTCATCAGAACCATCAAGTCACACGAAACAACCAACACCACCAACAACAACGATGATCATTTCCCAGCTCTTTCATAATCATAAAAGCCTAATTGGACTTGATGACGGTGGGAAATAACCCGTCGCGGTCGAGGGACACATTGATTTGTATTGGCCGTCACGTCGTCCTGTGCAAAGTTCATGTGTTGTATGCATTCGCACGCACGCACGCACGCACGCACTCACTCACGCACGCACGCACGCACACGCACACACACACACACACACACACACACACACACACACACACACACACACACACACACACACACACACACACATTTCTGTTTTTCTTTTCTTTTCAAAAGGAAGAAAGTTTGAGAGTAAACTTTCATTTTAGGAGGGAGGTGGTGGTGGTGGTGGTGGTGGTGGTGGGGGGAGGGGGGTGGTGGCGGATGCATCGATGAGGAAGGAAGTGTACTTTTATATTCCGGGAGGCAAAATTGATGACGTCTATAGCATCCTTAATGTGACATATTGGATGGAGGAGGGGGGGGGGGGGGGCAAGGCTTACGATACATGGATAAAAATCCAAGACAATCACAGCACAGGACAAAAGTTTAGAGCAACGCTATGCAGACGAACATACAGCGCACTTTCTCTCCGAGTTTGCCTGTGCGACTGGTTGAGTCCTATTAATTGTACCTCAAAGTGAGATAGCCTGTACGGAGGGGAACATAAGGAGACGACGGAGGCGCTTCAGCCAGGAAATAAGTGCCGTGAGAAAGAAACCGTCTTTCTCTCTCTCACACACACACACACACACACACTACCACAGCCGCGCCCGGATCACATCCTACAGCACAGCGTTCTCCCTGCTTTCCTGCTATAGGTATGTGCTTTATCTGTGGATTGTCTTAAATCTCGGAGAAATTCATTGATGGAGAGCAAGATAAAGTAATGGAAATTATTCTTTTTTAACTGCATGGGGATCTGCTGTGTGTTGTTTTTTTTTTTTTTTTTTTTAAATAACTTCGGCACTGAATGCAAAGGGTTCGGTGTCAATTCCACAGTTAAACTTTTACGAAATGGGATTAAGAAAACAGAGCTTTGGTTTGAGCAAACGCTGTGTTTATATTAAACAGGCTTATGTTCGGTCCAGCTTTGTAGCTTGTGATAAGAGAAGTAGCACAGCATATGAATTCGACAGAACAAAGAGCGAGCATGTTGTTTCTATAGGAGTGACTAACCTGTTAAATGTTACGTCTGTTTTTTTTTGTTTTTTTTTTCTAACAGCATGGCCAGTTCGAGTAAAGCGACTTTAATCTTGCTCGTCTACGGAATCTTAATGCACTACAGCGTCTTCTGCACACCTATCGGACTAAGTTACCCTAAAATTAGGTAGGTGTAATTGTTTATGAGTCTTTATAACCTGATTATAGTATTTTAACACCATTTTTGTTCAATGATGGCATTCCATTGGGATTAATGATCATATCCTATTTAAGGAGGTGGGCACTTTTTTCTAACAGGTAAGTGTGCGTAATTGCGCACAAACTATGCCCGCAATTTAAAATCACAGAATTGAGAGGAATGACAAAAGGAAATACAGTTATTTTACCATACGCACATGTAAATCTTGTGTGGAAAATGACAATGGAAATTGCATAGAGGTATCTGTCCGGTGGGACGGTTCACAGAACTCCCCTTATTAAAAATGAGAGTGCAGTCAATGCAACTGATAGCCCTTGGGATGACGGTGGGCTGGCCTCACCAAGGAGAGGCGAGGCAAAACGAATCAGCGAGCTCTATCCATATAAGATTTATTCTTGTTTTTCTGTGAAAAGCATATCCATAATTTGGGCGTGGTTCTTATTGATTCTACTATTTTACAATTGCGGCATTCTTTTAATAAAATGTTGGTTCCACGCCTACACTAAATGTGATCACTTTCACACCCATTGTTTCGATTCTTCAATAATTAATGAGGATGTAGCCTGTGTTGAGAGCTGCAGCACCAAGTTGGAATTACAGATTTTCCCGATGAAAAAAATATCTATTCAAAGAAAGAAAAAATAAAGCTACTAACATTTTAAGCCATTATTTATTTTTTGGTTTACATTTTAAATAATTCGTTTTCTGGTTTTATTTTAAAACATCTGACATTAAAACATAATGCATTTTTTCTTCGTTTTCTTCTCTTATCTCTAATGCATTTAAACTCCCAGTGATTTTAGAAACGGATGCAAGCATTTTGGCATTCTTTCACTGTTGCATCCCACTTGTGCACTGATCAAATTTGTGATTAATGCTCTCCTTTTTGCAGACTTGAAAACGACGCCTTCGATGAGGACGGGAATTCATTATCCGACATGGGTTTTGATAGCGATCAGATTGCTATACGAAGCCCACCATCCTTAAACGACGACGCGTACACTCTATACTACCCTCCAGAGAAGAGGTAAATTTGCTTTCAGATCGCAGCTTAAGCTTGAGCTGGATTCCATTTTAATGACTTTTTTGCTGTTTGCGATACTGTTTGCTTGCTTTGTTTCCCCCAGAGTTTCTCATGTTATTTGTTCAGTGTTATTTTCATACCGAGTAGCCTAAAATGTTGGATCCCAATACTGTAAATAATAGCTAATAAAAAGCTCGGCAGATACGGAAGGATAGCCTGTGTGTGAACCGGCTATGAGGCTCCGATCTGATTGCACCTGATGTGATATTGAACCTGCGGTTGGGTAGGGACATTTTAGGCTACTTTTGATCATTTTGTGTGCGCTTTTTAGTTACTGATGATGTATGTGTTTTGGCGTTTTATCATCTCAGAACAGAAAGGCATGCTGAGGAAGAATTAGATAGAGCCTTGAGGGAGATCCTGGGTCAGTTAACAGCGAGACATTATCTGCATTCTCTGATGACAATTCGTGCAGGGTAAGGGCATTTCTTATAAGCGTTCACCTGCAGTCATCATTTTTTTATGTTCCTCCGCTGCACAAGTCCAGGCTGCTGCATCACTGTCTACCGTTTTATGTGCTGTTTTCATTTGTTATTTTTTTTAATCTCTCTATTAAAAACGTCTAGACATTTTCTTTTTGTTTCTGTTTTTGTTGTGGCGTGGCACCGCACTGCGTTCATGATTAGTATCCTCCCTTAGGACTGAGGGTCAGTTTTCTGAGACTAAAATACCCTTCGATTTATATGTAATTAATAATCTATACATTGATTTTGTTTTCCCAAGCTCTGATGAAAAAAAGCATGTCAGAATATGCAATTGGCTGCAAATTAATAATGTATGGCTTTTCTAAAACGCTTAAAATCACTGTTTCTTTTACACTATCTTGCTTGCCGCCCCCTTAAAAAAAGATTAAAAAAAGAGAATTCATTAATACTGATTGTAGGCAACTTTACATAATGGCAAGATAAAGAGATTATCAAAGCTAAAATGTCAAACCAAAAAGAGCAGAAATCTATTGAGAAGTTGAAGGCTGCAGCTTTAAACTAATGCTATTTTTTTTTTTTTCAGTGAAGACAACAGCATGGAGGAAGAGTCAGAGCCCTTATCCAAAAGACATTCAGATGGGATCTTCACCGACAGCTACAGTCGCTATAGAAAGCAGATGGCCGTGCAGAAATACCTGGCAGCGGTTCTGGGAAGAAGGTACAGACAGAGAGTTAGGAACAAAGGACGCCGACTTGCCTATTTGTAGCGTTGTTATAGCGCCCAAACTGCCCTCCTGTGTATATACATCCAGTCGTTAAATCAAAGTCATTCAGATATATCTGACCAACCAGTGGATTGCGCCTGTGTTCTTTCAACATGTATTTATGTATGAAGTAAAGCCATTAAAATGAATATTTTAATAATAATATCGTTTTTTTTCTTTTTGTACAAAAGCACTTGAAACCGCACAGTTATAGCCTACTTTGTGGACCAATATTTTATTTTCATGTTAAGATGTGGAAAACAAATCAAAATGATGAAAAAAAAGAAGAAATTTGAAGAAAAAAAAAGATAATTGTGCACCTTCAATATTATGCGCTTGAAATCTTTAAAAGTCATCTACATATGCAGAAAATAAATAGATTTTAAAAAGACAATCAAAGTATTGAATGTTATACTTATTTTTGTAACCAACGTTCTATTTTTTTTAGTGTTGTTTGTTTTCCAAACAGGCCCAAAGAAGCAGTGAGCATGCTATGAGAGGCATATCCGGCTTATCCTAAATGATAGATGTTGCCCTTCCCCCCCCCCCCCCCCCTCCTTCTTCCTCCTGCTACCTTAATGGGAGTTCTGTGGGTTTGTATAGCTCGCTGCCCCTCCAGGGGAATTCAGATGGCTTTTGTTGAATAGCCTCTCATTTGACAGAAAAACTGATCGACTTACACGACCATTCATGTAACTGGTGGTAAAATCCGACCCTCTTTTAAGCAGAAATTTAATTGCAGGCTTTTGCGAGGGCATTATTGCCTTTACTAAAGATAAAAGGAAGCACTCAAGTGGCTGGTAACAGTATGCTGCAAACACTGCTTGCTCACTTGCCTCAGAGTCATTTACTGTAGGGCGATAAATTGTGCTTGATAGGACCATGTAAAGAATGTTCCATGTGTGTATTATGTACAGTATAGGAATTACACAGTGCACATATTCATCTCAATGTTGTCTGTGTTCAGTCAACAGAATTATTTGGAAGAATGTGCTTCAACAGTTGACTGTGTTTGGGCAGCACTACAAATATTCAGAATGGACCCAGAACATGTAAAGATGCAGGAAATTAAGCATTCTTGCGACAAGAGGTGGAGAGAAACGGTAGCATCTGAGTTACAGTTAGGAATATTTAACTCTTACTTCTTATTTATGGGTGCATGTGGAAACGGACACCTTGCTAATTTTGCTTAGAAACTGCATGCCATCATGCTTTTTTGGATTGTGCTATTTGGGAGGTGGGCTGTGCTCAGCCTATTTCAGCACCACTCCCCCCCCCCCCTCAGATGTGTTGGAAATGTGAACAAGGAGGGTTGGAGGTGGTGGAAACTGGTACTGCACTGACTTGTTGAATTTTTACCTCTCTTGCTGCTGTCATTGTGGATATCATAAATACACTGGACCCCTTGCCTTTGTCCTGGTAGCAGTTTTTAAAGATTATTTTGCTTCTAGATCGCCGTGCTAAATAGTTGACTTGACAGTGCTGTGGTTCATTGTTAAGACGGAGCTGATCTGTGTTAGATGTCTACCGAGGTTTGTGCAGTGAGGCTGTGATAAAGAGATGAGAAGAGTGTTGGGTGAGAGAGAGAGAGAGAGAGAAAGAGAGAGAGAGGTATGCATGGCGAGGAAGAGAGAGCAGGAGACAAAGAGATAATGTGCGTGTGTGTGTGTGTGTGTGTGTGTGAGAGAGAGAGGGAGAAAGAGAGAGAGAGTGAGAGAGAGAAAACAAAGTTACATAAGAGGCAAGTTACAGTACAGCACCCACAAGCCTGAGAGAGTTTGTCGCACCTGGATACAGAAACAAACGAGAGGCGAGAGCGCCGCTGCCTCTCCTCACCTGCCAAAGTGACATCAGGGTCAATGAGTCTGATAGAAAATATCAGATGTTGAATTCCCTTCACTTTGGTACCAGCAGTAGGATAAACAGTATGTGAGTGAAGCTGGACACTGAGTTTCCCTCTTTCCCTCTGGCATTAGAATGGAGGTGAATGAAATTTAACCCTCCAGGAAAGGGATATCCCACTGACTTTTGTTAGGGAGACATCTTATATATTTATTCAATATTATGCAAAAGCAGCTTTATGCATCCCTGCAATCCAATCAGTGCCCTGTGTTCCCCCACAGAAACTATCAATACACTCCTTCAATTTGGCTTTATCCTACAGGCTTTGTGTGTGTGTGTGTGTGTGTGTGCGTGTGTGTGTGTGTGTGTGTGTGTGTGTGTGTGTGTGTGTGTGTGTGTGTGTGCATTTAATGTTTGTGTGAAGGAGTGACTGAATGCGCATGTGGAGCTGGAAACTGTTTTTGGCTTTGGTGCCTTGCTTCAACGTGAGAAAAAAAAATGAGATAAAAAAATTCGCCACAAGTGACAGATGGCAATTTTAGTGGCCCTACAATGCTGCAGTCCATTAGCTTACATTGAAACTCCCTTTGACTCTGTTTAATTGCTCAGCTTAGTCTGCCCAAGAGTAGTAGAATTAGGCTTTTTCTTTTTAAAGCATGGCCAATGATTTATTGATTATAAAAAGAAAAAAAAAGAAGAGAATGTATATTTTGATGGAGCAGGCAATGTGTGTGTGTGCATGAGTTTCGGGTGTTCAGTGCCTGTGAGAGTTGTGAACAATGACCGGTGTTTGTTACTGTTGATTATGAGGTGTTGTTGATTATTTTGATATTGGTCAGTAATTTATTAATCAGAAAATAGCCCCAACATATTATTTACAACTATGTGCATCACTATTTAGAATAAAAGGGTTTCAGAACATGACAGAGATGTTGTTCAGATTATAGAAAATGCCTGTTGTTAATATTTCTGAAAGCTCCAAACGCCTTACTTCAATGTTTAATCTCTTATCTATCTGAAAACAATGTGTTTTAAAAGTGAACCTTAGTACAAGTGACATGGTTATACACACAGGAGTCCTTATATGGGTTTACGTTTCTCAATGTTATGAAAGTGTTGTAAGATTTGTATGAATAAATTTTTGTAAACAACATTTTCTAATAATTGTCTAATCTTTGAAATATGTCATTTTTAAGATGATACATGTGTTGTGAAACAAAGAAAGTACAGCAACGGTAGAGAACCAGTTGTAGCCTTGTTACACTTCTTGACTACAGTCTTTTGTTCGCATCAGAATAAAGCTTAAATCTACCTTTAAAAGATGAGTTTACATGATCACCAAGGGCCACATTTGAGTCTGAGCAGAGATCGTCTCCTGAAACAAATACAAACCTCAAGTCACATTACAGCCAATAAAGTGAAACATCCTCTAGCAACCACAGCAACAACTCTGCTCTTCTCCAGTGGGTTATGTAGACCTGAGGTCCTATCAAGTTAAATTATCTTTCTGTAGCCAGACAAACAGAAATGAAATGGAAAATAGGAGAGTAACTTGGTGCATTGTGCAGAAATGGTCTAAACTTTCAGCAAGAGGAATTAACACTGAATTATGAACAAAAAAGCAAAGTGAGGTATATTTGGTGTCTTTTATTGGTCAATCCTAACCACATCATGACAATTCCAGGTGGTTTTAGGATTTCATGTTACAGTTTCTAAGACGGGGAAAAAGGTTGAATACATCTAAGTAAATGCATCAGTAATTCAAACCGAAGAACCACCCAACATATCCAAGGAGCTCGTCGACATAAGCTACGACCCTGCACTGAGCAGCAGAGCTCAGAGAGCTTCTCTCCTCCAGGAACAGCACCACGTCTTTCCCCTCACTCCATCCTTGGCCTCGGAAGTGCAGCTGTGTCCCGTGGGAGAGGAGGATGGGTATGGCAAAGGAGCGTGTGTGTGTGTGTGTGTGTGTGTGTGATCTAACCCTCATCAGCCAGAACGTGTGTGTGTGTGTGTGTGTGTGTGTGTGTGATCTAACCCTCATCAGCCAGAGCGTGTGTGTGTGTGTGTGTGTGTGTGTGTGTGTGTGTGTGTGTGTGTGTGTGTGCGCACATGCACCAGAGCTCAACTAACCCAATCAGAAAAATGTTGCATGGCAACGGTCCACAAAGGGACACGGTGATGTATACGCATGTGTCAAGTGTGTTTGTATGTGTGGAAAGGGAGTGAGGTAGAGAGATTGTGAGTGTGTGTGTGTGTGTGTGTGTGTGTGTGTGTGTGTGTGTGTCTATGTGTGTATTTTGCTATGTGTGTGCTCAACAAAGGCAGACTCTGAGCAGGCTTTGTACTGGGATGGGGTTCTATGTTTGTGCATACAGATACACACTGTATGTCTATCACACTTTCACAGGTAGTGTAATAACAGCAACAGTCATTGGCACAGTCGAGCACAGGTGGTAAATATGATTAATGAAATTCAACAAAATGAATTAGCCACAAGAAACTGCCACACACACTGTGAAATACATCTTTGTTTCATCTCTGAGGACGTTGATTCATGGGAGTTGCCCTGTTGCTATGAAAAGGCTGACAGATTATTGATTGTCAGGGTTTGAGCTACCTGTGTGATATATAGGAGGACTCCATTCTTGATGTATCCATCCACCCCTCCCCCCTTCCCCCACTTTGTTTTTCTTCAGCTGTCAAGAACAAAATGAAGCTTAGTCCTCTTGACAAGCAGAGATTCTTAGATTCCTCCTGTGGCATTTTTTTGGATGACAAAAGATGCATGGAGCGAGCGAGTCAGGTGAAATGAACCAAAAATGTATTCACAAATAAATTGGATTTGATTTGATATTCACACCCGCATACGCCCACAAGTGGATATTGATACAAATGCTCCAATCTGTTTGCGCAGCAGTAGGCTTCACATGAGGGGCCATCCTGAGCCAATTTGTACATAATGTACATTAAAGCCTGAATCAATAAAAGATGGCTCCTCCTCCCTGCATCATCGCTCCTTTATGCCATGCATTACTCCACTTCTTATCTCTCCATTACTGTCTTCGAGCTGTTTTAGAACTGATCTTAATTGTTCATACAGTTGTGTCCCTGGCTTGTTTTATTGGCAGGTTCTTGGAAGGAAAAATGGGAAGATCTCCTGAAATTAGCGCTGCAAAAACAGCCAGGTCACACTATACAGAGTCTGGAAACATACACAGCTTTTAATAATCGTCCCTCTGCCCTACAATGCCTCTAGACACATCTTAATCATATATAAGGTTTTAAAGGGGGAAGGGGAGGTTGTGTTCAGGGCTTTTCCAGTGGGGATACCCATACTGCCCCCCCCCCCCCCCCAAGCACCACAGCCACACCCAGCTTTCTTTGTCATGTGTCTGATGAGCGTGTGAAGCCAGGAGTGTGTATGCATGCTTAATACTGATTTATTACTTGTATGATTAACATTTCTGCTTTTCCTAGAAAACAAACACTGCCCCCTCCTTCCCCCCCAACTTCTCTCTTGCGTGTCAGGGTTAGGAATACAGCACTCACAAGAGAGGCCCAGACACACCAAAGATGTAATCACACACATCTCACCCTTTCGCCCAAACGCCCCTCCCTTTGCATTTCACCTCATGAATCATTTAGTGGTCAGGTTTGGGGGGACGGTCTGGTCATGGCTGCAATGAAACCCACGATCGTGGCGGCCCCGAAGAAGTCCCTTTCTAGCTTACATATCATCTTGTGGTGGGCTCTGTCACATCAACCATTAAGCAGGAGGCACTCTGCGGTGAACAGCAGCCCCTCTGGGAGCAGTGAGAGGGAGAGAGAGAGAGAGAGAGAGAGAGAGAGAGAGAGAGAGAGAGAGAGAGAGAGAGAAGACAGGGAGGAAGAAAATAGGAGATGTGGGCAATGAGATGCATTTTATTACTATATTACAAATATTACAAACTACAGGCACTAAGCTATTTACATAGCAAGTAGACCCAGAGCAACATAAGTATTTATTTGAACTTATGTTTCTGGCTACCTGATGAATTTAATTCCAAAATCCATCCTCTTTTTAGCTTGTTTATATCTGTCTTTTTAGCAAAATGCTCCATCATGTTCACCAGCTAGTCACCAGAAGGGTTGAACCCTGATCAGACAACCCTAGCCCAACCTTGGTAGGTGGTGTGAAAGAGGTATAACTGTGTCTGTTTGCTGTTTGGTGCTGAATAGGTAGTATACAGTGGGGTTATCAGAGCTTTCTTGATGAAAACAGCTGCTGCTGCTGGAAACACAGCTGATAAGACTGGTGAGACTGAACCAAGAAATTTAAGTTATGGCCTGTAAAACCAAAATAATGAGCTAAAAAACAAGCTAAAACGCAGCTTTGTCTGTAACCATTTTTTGTAGGTTTGCCACTAGCGACAAACTCTAATTTGGAGACCGTCCACCCCCGAAAAACACCCACATAAGTCGTTTGTTCAGCAATTACGACTCATATTTACATTTATAGTGGCGGTGCCCTCTAGTGGCTGTAGTAATTATGGCGGAAGCTAAGCACTAAGTAAGGTGACAAATTATAAGAGCATCAAATGCCGTGTAAGAAAGCAGGTTAGGGGGGTGGATGGGTCACACAAACACAGGACTATCACCCAGGAGTCCGGGGTTTGTGTCACGTTTGAAAATAAAAGTTAACGATGAGTTTTAAAAAAAACTTCACTACAGACGGAACTACGTCACGTTCTGCGTCAGGTGCGTAACCGGAAATGTAGTAACAGGTGATTTTAACCCAAACCACAATCTTTTTGTAAAGTGCCCATATTATGAAAAAAATCACTTTTTCTGGGATTTGGGGTGTTATGTTGTGTCTCTGGTGCTTCCACACACATACAAACTTTGAAAAAAATCCATCCATGCTGTTTAGAGTGAGATACGGTTTCTGAATGTGTCCTGCCTTCAGTCTCTGGGTGAGCTGTGATGTCACAAGCCGAAACGAGCAGGCTAACCGCAACCATTAGCTCGTAGTGTTAGCATGCTAATGCTAAAGCTAGCATGCTAATGCTAATGCTAGCATGCTAACGCTAGCATGCTACCTCATTCTCAATAGCAAAGCACTGCTACAACACACACAAGTTCACCATAATCTACAAAAGAACTACTTACATGTGCGCCCTCATTTAGAAGCTAATCCTGCCTTGCAACTGACCGAAGTTGTAGAAACAGCCTTTCTTTTACTGTCTATGGAGCTAGCTAGCTGACATGATCTACATCTGAGCTACTGCACATGTGCGAGTGCAATCAAAGATAGTACAGAAGAAGAAGAAGAAAAGAGGTCTCACTCTGTAGCTAAAACAGAGACCAGCTGAAAAGAGGATCTGCAGCAGTGAGAGAGAGCAGTACAGTACAGAGGTGCAGTACAACAAAAATATGGTGTTTTTTGAAAATTAAACTATGTAAACCTATTCTGGTACAACCTTAAAATATAATTATGAACCTGAAAATGAGCATAATATGGCTGCTTTAAACATAACTAAGTAGTTTTTGTGCCTAAACCTAACCAAACTGCCACCGTTTCACAATGTTAACATGCTTAAAACCGCGACCGTTCCGTGGTTTAGATATGAGGACGGAAAACCCTCATGTGGCTCTTATTAGAGGGTAAGAATAAACAACCTATCATCATATGGTTTGGAGGACTTGTTGGCAATTTGTCAGCAAACATTTTTAAAAGCCCTTCACCTCAGAACTCCCATTTCTTGCAGTCAGTGGTACTTAACTGGAAAAATCCTGAAAGCTTGTATCCCCGTGTTGTATAAAATCAAACAAATTTCTTTAAAGCTGTCTTTTCCCAGTGTGGTTCTCCAACAGACACACACAGAGAGCTGTTGTGTCCAATGATGTGCTTCTCAAAATGTCTGTGGAGAACAATGGCAGTGGGGGGGTGCCACAGCAGGTGGGGCTGCTGGCTTTTGAACTTAGTCCAGTGTGATGACTTCACTTGAATAGTAAGTTATGTTATGTTTTTGTATTAATCTCAAATGTAATCTTTGGCTGCTTAATGCATGGTTTTAAAAATCAGATGATGCACTACAGCATCCAGTTCAGTGTGAGCTGAAGCCCCACCGTCTTTCTGTCTTTTATTTTGCCTGCAGCTCATACACTCACAAAGCCCTGGATTGGCTGTGCAAACACTGAATAATGTAGCATTGCTGGAGCAGTTAGGTGTGAAAAAGCAGTGTGATATTAGTGAGAAGAAACATATTCATCTCATTTTTATTCTCCTCCCTGTCTCTCTCATTTACCTCCAAAGGAAGGAAAAAGACACCCTTTTACTCTTTCCCCCCTGCAGGCATCCACTGTTACACCCCTTTCCACATCATTCACCCTCACTTCTCTAAAGATGCCTGAATGAGATGAGCATTAATGAATGGAGAACATTCGAGAGTCGAGAGAGAAGCTTGTCATGTTCAGGCTTCATGGGTTATGTGCTCATGAGAGTCAAATTTACACACTGACACACAGCTTGTGGTTACGTTATCTTACATCTTTCCTTTTAATGAACGTGTGATGTGTGTGTGTGTGTGTGTGTGTGTGTGTGTGTGTGTGTGTGTGTGTGTGTGTGTGTGTGTGTGTGTCTGTGTGTGATTGTGTGTACTAGTGGCGGGGGAATGCTTTAATATGTCGTCAAAAGATTGGAGAAGACTGTATAATACAGGGGGATGCAACAGTACGGTTTCTAAGGGCACAACTTTAGAATTCACAAGTTCTATGGACAATGAAACACAAGTGTTTGAAGAAAAAGTTGCTGGAGAACAAAGAGAAGCTGAGAAGTCCATTTTCTCCGGAAACAAAGCCTAAAATAAACAGTGATGTTGTCTCAACATGTTATGTTCATAATGGAAACAGTTTCTTGTATCACCTTCATCAGCATCTTCTCTGTTCTTATAAACTTCTCACACTTGCAAGCGATCACATTCAGAGATCCTAGAGATTGCTTTATCCCACCTCACATTCACACCAAAGGGTAAGCGTTGGCTTTGAGTGGTAGATGCACAAAGCAGGCATAGGCTTTTACCGTCTTTTCCCACATATTCAAAACAAAAGGTACCGACTGTCACAGAGCAACATCTCTTTGGGAATATTCTGCGATGTGAGGCTGTGTGATAAGTAGAGAGGTGTGAGTGGGAAACATAAGGAGGCGAGAAAACCAGCCAGGCTCTTCGTTCACAACTTTGAGCGACATCCTGCGCTTCCTGGGTTACAGCGTCTGTATCTCATAGTAGAGAAACGGGCTCTGCCTGTGTCTCCCGCAATTTCCCTTTTTTCCTCTTCCCTTCTGTTGGAGGACTCCCCTCCTACACAACTCTTCCCACCAGGGATCCTTTGTTACATTGATTGATATATTGCTGAAATACAGCCACAGAATGGATGTGAAAAGTTCTGTGCTGTAACATCCTCCAAGCCAGTATTATTTTTTTGGATTAACTTACTCACTTTAGACTAGCATTGTAATCAGACAAACTACCTAACTTAAGAACAATCTAAAAAGTATACAATTGCAGAAGTGGAATTCTCCTCTGCTGCTATTAAAGATGTTAAAATTTTGTGGATTCTGCATTGCATTAATAAAAAAAGTACAAAAGTTGAAATAGAGTTGGTTGAAAAGTAACATTTTAAAGACAGTTGAGCTTACTATTAACAGTCCAAATTAAACAACACAATACTTTGTGTGTCCATGCCCTCTAGACCACAAAAACACACAGAAGAGTTTTCTGATCTTATGCCACTTCCGACAGGACAAAATCATTTGTATGTGTTCTTCCCAAACTGTCACGAATCACTGTTGACAAATACATCTGTTTTATGGTGCGAAAATGCTCTGGTTAAGGTTGGGTTAGGTTTAGGCACAAAACTGACTTAGTTAGGTTTAGGGAAAGATCATGGTTTAAGAAAAGTACTGGAGCTGTGAAATATATTATGCGGAATTAATAGAAATATTAATCAATAAGTCAAAATATTGTATTAAAGGTCACACATATTTGTTGTTTATCACATGTAGTACACCATACCAGAAGAAAATGTCAGTTCTGTGGGAAACACTGTGGTCACTGTGTTAATTTCTGCCGTTCTGTTAATTGTAGTCTCAGTAGAGTAGAGACCCCGCTCATGCTTGTTAGTTTAGGGGTTTGGCAGCCTCTGTTAGTCCAGTGACATCATCACTCAGTATAATGGCACAGTAATTACTCAGAAATGCAGTCAGCCATGACTGCTTAGCACCAAAGATGTCTTTAAATAAAAACAAACACACTGCAGATAATCACTTTAAGCTAATTTCATTGACTGATGTTAGGCTCAGCGGAGAAATGTTGTAAATGCATGTCATAGATTCATAGTTGTGTTTATTTGATACACATGGACTGATAAGAATCGATAGCAATGTTGCACTTAGTGAAGCCATTTAACGAATTACAGAAGCTTTCCAGATACCTTTGAGATTCAATGTCAAGTTAATGGCTTAGTTTACAAAAAAAAATTCAAACACGGCACAGATTAAAATCAAGAAGTAGAAGAAAGGAAGAAAAGGCAGTAAGAGAAGAAGAATGTATTTAGTGATTTATAACACAGAATTTGCTTAAAATTATACTTGTTGCACTTTCCACACTAAAATCAGCGTTTAAACAGATCTGCACATTTCTTGTATTCTATCTGAAACTGTCATACACCTTAAGCAGTGTATGCTGTATTCCTGTCTTCTGAGAAAACAAATAGAGGAAATAGGGCTAAAAATACTGAAAATGTAATGATAAAGATGGTGAAAGTCACTTAATGATCTAGTTTAGCTCGTATGGTTTCAGGTCTTCCCACAGTAAGTGGTAGTGAGTGTAAATCATGCTGTTCAGACGGCTCAGATGCTTTATTTTCTCATACTGATCATAATTCATGCAGGTGAGATGCATGCAGCCATATTTCATCATAAATACGTCTCACCTTTAAGGGTTTGACAGCTAACATCTGTTTAACATGATCTAGTAAATATCTTGACAGAGGTCCAGCGGTATAGGAAAACAAATCAGGCACATTACCTTTGTAGCTATGACTACAATCTGTAATTAGACTGCTTTGAAAGGCCTTGTACAATATATATCTATTTTTATGAAACAATCATAAAGTCACGGTTTCATTCAGCTGCGGAAAAACAGCAGAACCCAATGAGCCTATTTCAGTGATTGTACTCTGAATATGAATTAATCTCCTTTTAAAAATGAAATTGTACCTTTCATATCCATATTAGTTCATGTTTATTATCCAGTCCTCTAAAAACAACCACAATCTTTACCTATGCTGATTCTGACCACGCCATTATCACTTAATGATACACCTAAGGCTGCATGTTGATGACATCTCATCTGTGATTAAGATGTTCTTGCCAAACCTCCAGCCAATTCACCCTCCAGGTAATTTCTCCCGATCCGCAGCTGATTGCACAGTAACTGGACACGTACTGAGAAACAGCTGTCACTCAGTCGACTCTCAGAGGTGTCCATCACAAAGGCTCGTGGATCCAGAATATTCACCATCTGCTGCTGTTTTGCTGGACGTGTAACGTAGGCCCATATCACTTCCACTGTTTGGTGTAGGAGGTATCTAGTCCTGGCTGACAGCAGCTTGTGAGCATGTTCAGAGCCATATGGGAAAGATTGACTGCCGCATGCTGGCGAGTGGCAAAATCATCAGTGTTTAATTCTGAGAGTGTAAAACACAGCACTATGCCAGACAGAAGCCGTATATGTTCATTTAGGAACTTCATTTATAGTTTAAAATAGCCACTGCAGAGGCAAATCACCTTTGAACGCAAAACTTCTTAAAATCAACCTTCGTCCAGTGTTGAAATACACTAATCAGATATGTAAGGTGTATGGATTGACTCACTGTCACAATTAACTTAAAGTTGTCACAACCCCATCACCAGACAACAATGTAGAGATTGGACAATTCTGCAAAACCCTCAATGCGTGGATGTATTATAAGAACTGCATACCATACTCCAAGATGGAGCTTATTCATTTGAATGAAAATTGCTCACCAACCACATAAGCCAAAAAAGTTTTTAAACTTCTTGGTTTCCTCCGGCACTGTTTGGCCCACTGCACATGCTCATTATTCTTTCTCTCC
This sequence comes from Sander lucioperca, assembly GCF_008315115.2. Lineage (NCBI taxonomy): Eukaryota > Metazoa > Chordata > Actinopteri > Perciformes > Percidae > Sander > Sander lucioperca. The sequence goes on from NC_050181.1 coordinate 7,415,338, forward strand.
CTGGCATCACACACATAACAATAGCTTTTCTATGCTCTAGGAAATGTTTGCAAATATAAAGCATTCATGGTTTAAAAATTCATAATACAAAGAGTAATAATTGACCTTGTTTGCGGTTCAAGGTGTCCTATCACCAGTTTTACAGGCGCCTCATTTATAATAGTGGGGAACATGTTTTTTGTACGGTGGCCCTGATAGCTTAAAGTGCCCATATTATGAAAAAAACACTTTTTCTGGGATTTGGGGTGTTATGTTGTGTCTCTGGTGCTTCCACACACATACAAACTTTGAAAAAAATCCATCCATGCTGTTTAGAGTGAGATACAGTTTCTGAATGTGTCCTGCCTTCAGTCTCTGGGTGAGCTGTTCGAAATCGGCACGGCTTGTGAAGTCACAAGCCGAAACGAGCAGGCTAACCGCAACCATTAGCTCGTAGCGTTAGCATGCTAACGCTAATGCTAACGCTAGCATGCTAACGCTAGCATGCTACCTCATTCTCAATAGCAAAGCACTGCTACAACACACACAAGTTCACCATAATCTACAAAAGAACTACTTACATGTGCGCCCTCATTTAGAAGTCTCCCAGCTAATCCTGCCTTGTAACTGAGCAAAGTTGTAGAAACAGCCTTTCTTTTACTGTCTATGGAGCTAGCTAGCTGACATGATCTACATCTGAGCTACTGGGCATGTGCAGTGCAATCAAAGATAGTACAGAAGAAGAAGAAGAAAAGAGGTCTCACTCTGTAGCTAAAACAGAGACCAGCTGAAAAGAGGATCTGCAGCAGTGAGAGAGAGCACTGCAGTACAACAAAAATATGGTGTTTTTTGAAAATGAAACCATGTAAACCTATTCTGGTACAACCTTAAAATACAATTATGAACCTGAAAATGAGCATAATATGGCTGCTTTAACACGCTGCAAATAGAGAAAACACAACCAAATACAGAAACATGCTGCAAGTATGCAAGAAGCATTGACGACAATGGAAACTGTTCACAGGGGAAACTAAAAAGTGATGCACACAGCTTAAATAATCCTAGCATTAGCCTTTTGCTTATTATCAGCCTGCTAATTCAAATAATCTGACAAAATACACACAATTATTTGTGAAACAGGCTAAGGTTATAGGGCTGGGTACCGAATTCAATACTTATAGGCACCGGCCTCTAATGGAGCTCAGCGTAAATTCTTTCAGGAAGACTTCAAATAACTTCAATCAACGCTCTCTCTTCCTAAAACAAATCTGCTGTTTAGAGGTGTTCACTTTTCAGTTAAACTAATCAGAATCGGCCATGAATTTCACGAGCCAATCACAGCATTACATCCCTGCTTTAAATCTGTTTCTCTCCCTGCTGCTGTCAGCTGTCATTTCAGGCAAAGTGTGCAACCCTCCTCCTCCCCTTCCACCTCCAGTCACCATCTCCCGCGGCACCCTGGGTCTTCCTCCAGCAGAACGCTCCGTCGACTCCTTCGGTCTGGTCTTCGGGCTCCTTCACCGCCACCACCAGTGTCTAGACTCCATCAGGGGGATATCTCCTGTTTCTCTACCCCTTTAAAAAAATATTTTACAACAATGGAGTATAATCTCCAAAAACTCTGTACATTTCATTATGCATATGTACAATAAACCTTTGCATATCTGCAACGAAGTCTCTCCTGACTGAAATGTATCGAGTATTGAAAAATGCCTTCTCATTTAATACCCAATTTTAATACCTAAGGAGAAAATCTCATCAGTGTCAGTGAGCCAGTTAGCATGCAGCATGCTTCTACCAAGATCTAATAATGTTTGTGATTGGCTGTCTAATGTTACATGTTGTAGAGGTATGCAAGAAAAACTCACAGACTCTTGAGACAGGGCTCACGTAGTAGGAGCTGAAAAATAAATAAAAAGATTTGTGCCATTTTTTTTGTTTTATAAAATTGGTATTAAAAAAACATATTATTTAGGAACTGGTATCAAAGTCACGGTATTGGTATCGGTACCAGTACCGGTATCTAATATTTTTGATACTCAGCCCTAGCTGGCTGTAAAGTAAATAGTTATATAATTCCTTGTCCACAGTGACATATTGGCAATAAGGCAGACTTTTGGTGCTGCATGAACTCTCTTAAGCAGGATTTATACTTTCCGTGTCCACGTGGGTCCAGGCGGACCGTCCACGTGCATCCCAAAAAAAGTAGGTGCGCCGACTGTAGCCTACATATAGCAAGCGAGCCTAATAGGGTTGGGTACCGTTTCACATTTTTACTAGTAGAGACATAGGTACCTGCAATTTGGTGCCTGTACCCAACGCGACCTTTTTTCAGTACTTTCCCTCTGTAATAGCAAAACATTATTTTCAGTTCAAAGATAATTCTAAACCTATTTACTTAGAATTATTTGTTATTTATTTAGAACATTTTACACAATACACAAAATAAAACCCCACCCTACCTATCACTCCCCTCCCAAACCCATCCCTACAACCTATTAAATCAAATAATTAATTTCTTATACTGCACTGTAACTTTTATTCTTGTATTTGTATGTTATTTTAACTTATTTTTATTTTCTATCTCTGTTTTATGTAAAGCGTTTTGAATTGCCTTGTTGCTGAAATGTGCTTTAGAAATAAAGTTGCCTTGTCTTGCCCTACAACCTCCAGCCTGTCAGTCTGTTATCAGGGCATAGAAAACCCTGTTGTGCCTCTCTCAGAGGAAGTGTAACAGCACTGCGGTTGCTTTCGGCTCGTCATTATTATATTGCAGCGAACGCTGTCTGCATGGAGTTTTGAAAACTGTAAACACACTTGCGACCGCTTTAGCGGCATTGCGGTGACTCATTGTGAATTCAACAAGCTGCATAGGCAATGTAGTTTTGCTCCATCTGTGCGTGTGTCAGAGCCAGTGTTGGGCAAGTTACTGACAATTAGTAAATAGTTACAGTTACTAGTTACTTCTTTTAAAAGTAATTGAATTACTTTACCAATTACTGTATATCAAAAGTAATTAGTTACTAGGGAAAGTAACTTTTAAGTTACTTTGATGTTTGCTTTTTAAATGTAAATATGAACAGTATTGAACAGTCAAACACAATAAACAATTTTTAGACCTATTTATTGTAATCAACAGGGCAACAGGCCTTCAAATCAAGCAGTAGTACAAAAGTCCCTTTTAATACTTGAAATGAAATAACAACTGTCTCAATCATTTAACAGTGTTTTTTTTAACACATTAGGCCCAATGAAATAAAAGAGATTGGCCTACAGTATACCTAGCAATCAATTTATTCAGCTCTGCCTGGCTTATTGGCTGCACTGCAGTCCATGTAAAATCTAGCTTTGGTTGTTTGCATGAAGTGGCGCCTTCAGCATCCGTAGGGCTGGGGTCTTTCGCTACTAGCTTTGTCGAAGCGTGTTGCTTCAACAGGTGCTTCATAAGATTTGAATTGCTACTCTTAGATGTGGATAGGTTATTTACACCTGCACATAATTGACTCACCACTACATTTTTGTCTTTAATTTCAAGGAGCGCAAAAGTAATGTCTGTCATATACGGTAGTTAGAATGCGCCTGCGCATATACTGTGATATACACGGTAGTTAAAATGTGCCTGCGCATATACTGTGATATACACAGTAGTTAAAATGTGCCTGCGCATATACTGTGATATATACTGTAGCACCCAAAACGTGTGTGTCACTGCTCACTTGTTACTTGCATTGGGAGTTCAGAGGAAAGAAGACTAAATGATAAACTGCCTCCTTCGTTATCATTTTACAATGTCCATACTTCCAGGAGAGAAAGTTCATTCTATCCGCACTATCGGCCATGCTGTGGTTTAATGCTCATTGCTCAATTGGTGTATCATTGCGCCACCATAAGGTCCTGCGACGTTAGATCAGAAGCAGCTAAAGTAGGCCTGTCTTCTTGTCTGCAAGCGCTCATTTTTCACAAAAGAGAGTAACGCAAGTAACAAACTCATTTAAATTTCAGTAATTGTAATTGCGTTACTTGATGAAAATGTAGTTATGTTATATTAGTTACATGCTCGTTACCACTAAAAGTTGTGGAATTACAGTAAGGCGTTACTTTGTAGCACGTTACTCCCAACACTGGTCGGAGATGACCCCCGAGAGGACAAAGAAGCTTGCGCTTACGCACCCTCAGGTATTGAAATTTGGCACCGATTGATTTATTTTGAATTGCTACTCGGTAGTACCGACGTAATTCGGTCTGTACCCTAAAAAGTACCAAGTTCAGTACCCAACAATAGCACCTGATGCACATGCTCCAGCTGTTCCACACTCCAGTCCAGTTGGTGGTGTATGCAGCGGTATGCACCTCTAGCTGGTTTGCCAAAGAGAAGAAGGAGAAGAAGGAAAGAAGACGAAGATAACAAAGTGGATTGTTTTGAAGGGAGGTTGTGTCAAGGAAATCCGCCGTTACCCACATAATTTGTCTTTAAAGAAATACAAAGGTCACCATCTGCCACCCACTGGAATAGGAGTGTTGAATGTGGATCGAGAAATGCACATGCATGGAACACGAGACCGACGCAGACCCTCAATAAGGTATGAATGAAACCACCTGTAGAACGCGGAAAGTCTGTCCAAGCCTTTACTCCCTAATACATCCATAGTCCAAAGCCATAATTATTGGCAGACTAATCAATAATGAAAATAATCATTACTTGCACCCCTTATTGTAAATGTTAAAAAACAAATGTTTCTTTGGCAAAGTCCTGACTGAGTCTGCATAATTCCCAAGTATGCTGACTCTGTGGGGACTACAGTCTTTCAGAAGTAAACTTTGTTCGAGTCAAAACTTAAGTCAGGGCATGGCCAGACAGGAACAGGAAAAACAAAATGCAGCGCTCAGAAAATTGCCTTATGCGTAAAGCTGGGGGGCGAGTGAGGGTATCGATCTTTGGTCGCAACAACTTCCTCTGTCAGCAAAATTCTATTTCTAGATCCACCGTATCTCAGAAAGCCAATGAGACCTGATTTGCGGTGAATGACAATACATTACCTTGTCTCTCCTCCAGTCCCAGTGATCTATTTCTATCCAAGCACTCTAAACCATATTGTCACTTAAGTTAAATTTAGGTTAGACAGAGAGACTGAGGGAGACAAAACACACTTGTCATATTGTTGTGTTGCTCTGCATGCTTATTAATTGCCTCTCCCTTTGGGTAAATCCTCACTCCATGCAGTCTCTTCAACCTGTGTGACACATTACCTGCCTAGCGTGAATGAAACCTGAAGGTAATGAGCAATACTTTTCCTCATGTCAGCAGACATTCATGAGCAGCCTGATAAAGCGGAAACCGGAACTGCACACTGAGACAATTTGGACTGCTTTCACAAACAAAACTACTGCAAGAAAGTGTCAGTGGTTTCTTCTATCAAGCAGGATTGGGGACTCCTGTGGGCTTGTGTGCGGTTGTGGTGCACTGCTGACAGTTAAGTCTCATGAGAGGAAGGGTCTCATGTTCATGCACTTGGAAACGAGATTATTCCAGCAAAAAAACAACTCCTGCTTTAACAAAGATGCTCTATTAACTCTATTCACCTACATCAGACACTGACGTGAATGTTTACTGTGTGAAAATCTCTGGACAATCAATGAATTCTGATTACATTGACAACAACAATGTCAAAGGTGATGCAAATGTTCCTGGTCTGCCAGGTGATGCAGCATGATTCATGGCAATCTTGAGAGTCATTCGTCCCCCATCAGCCAGTCATCGTTCCCAAACCTCTGGGTCAGCCCCATAATAAATATAGATGTTGACACACAGATTCTACCAGTCACAGGAGCAGACAATTCATGTTGTGGGTGGACTGAATCTGGCCCCGTGTTCGCAGCTGACACCCTCCAATTATATGTGACAGATGCTTGGCACGTGCACACGCACATTAATACTCTGCGGCAGGGAATGAAATCTCCATATCTGACACTGGGCTTTTCTCCCTCCCTCTGACTCTCCCCTTTGTTCTCTGGCTGTATGTGACCAGATGTGGCCCTACTACAAATTTAATAAAGATGCAGTGATGCAACTCTGTGTTTGCCTGTGAGTGTGATAGACTCTGAAACTCTGCTTGAGTGTGTGTGTGTGTTAGGAACACTGCTATTATGCTTATATGAAACTATATGGGTGTTTGTGCAAGTATGTGTTTGGTGTGTGTTACACATGTATGTACTGATCTTATAGATTGGGTTCTCCAAACCGCCTTATTAGCAGGCTCCATGTGGCAGTGGTTAATCCCTCCATCTCTCAAGGGACGCCCCCCCTTCACCCCCCCTGTCCTCCTGTCACCCCCTCATCACCACCTCCACAGATGGGTCCTTTTATTTCCCCATAGAATAGTAATAATAGCCATTGAAGGATTCCAAAGGGGCTGGTTTACTCCCTTCACACCAGCACCATGGCTGAATGGTGTAATGATGCAAGTGGTGGCCGAGGGAGGGAAAAGGGAGGATCCTACGAGTTAAAAGACAACAGCTAATGCAAACAAAGATTTTCTCTGTGGATGTTCAAGTGCTTCCTTTTGAATTCATGAAGTGTTTGTTGTATGTTGCCTGTGGAAGTCAACAAACTCTAACAAAGTTAGCAGCAGGAGTTGAGCAACTTCCGATTCATTGCAAAAAAAAAAACAGAATCATGGGGGAAATGAACATGCTGTAATAAAAACATGGATATTAAAGAGTTTACTTATATGTCAGGTGGCCATATGGTGGGAAAATCTAGCTCATATCATCAAACCAGGGACACCAGCCAACAGCATCCAGAAAGCAATAAAGAGGGGAAATGAGTGCGCTTCTACAGCTTCTAATTATAGAAAATGTCTCAGTGATATTGCAGTGTATAGCAAACACAGCCTGGAGTCAAGTCACTTTGTGAGGCAAGGAGAGGGGAAGAGGAGAATGAGATAGAGAGGATGAGAGAGAGCTTTTAAACAGCTTAGGTGTCCCACTGCCAAATTGAGCTAACTCTCAGTTGGACAAAGCCATATTTACGATTACTGTAACAACTCACAACACAAGCCAAAATTAAAGACACATAAACTGTCTCAGAAGAACGTAAAAGAAACAAATGCAAACTGCACAGAGTAACTGCATGCTGGCTGCTCCGGCAGGCAGACAAACTGTGTTGTAGACACTCCTCCACTACAAATCTAATCACAGTTTAAATTAGACATGTTTGTGAAAAAACTAAAAACTAAAACCTATTATTTGTATTTAAGGGTAATTTCGTTTTTTTTTTGTTTTTTTTTACCTGGAACCCATTTCCTCATGCATTTGTGTCTAATAGACTGATGTGACCAAAAATCTTTGAAATTGTTCCAATATTGAGCAAGTTCGCAATGACGGGCCGGTGCTGCAATGTAACCTAATGGGGCAATTGTGCACCCTCGATCGACAGCAGTGTGGAGAGTGGAACGCGAGTCAGGAACAAGGCGTTCTGGGAGTCTGTTGGCTACAGGAATTAAAAGTTTGTGTTGTTATCTTCTCCAGTTTGAAAAAAAACGAAATTGCCCTTTGACCAAACCACCATTTTTTGTTAACAATATACATTTAATGTGTATAAATATGCACTTAAAGACATTGACCAACAGACAAAGAAATTGGTGTTTATAATTGAAAGTATAAGACTAATGGTTGGGTTGTGCTCGTTCAGATCTGGTTTGTTAAGACGTATCCAAAATCAAAAGTGTTTATAGTTGTTCCAAATGGCCATAGTCGATGGCAGCATGAAAAGCCAGCTGTCATATAAAGGGGTAGGTGTGATATTGTTTAAATAAAGGGATACATTTTCAGACAGTCTCTCCTGGATGACACTCATAGTTTTGCACTCGGTTGTGTCAGTTGTGTAAATGTTGTGTCAATAATGAAATAAAGAGAGTCAGTGAGAGAGGTTCAAACTCTGGCTCCTTTCTCACTTCAGTACAGCTGCCCAATCAGTAAAATCAGTAAAATGGATGTGAATGTCGGATTGATGTTTCCGAGAATTACAGAAATTGACAGACACAGTCCCCCCTAATCCGACATCAGAAAGGTGTGGTGGGATCAGAGAAGCACTACTGACGGAGTATACTGACCCCTTGAGGGATACTCCAGACAGTAGGCTAAAAAAAGATAGACGTAAGCCCGATTTTATTGTTTGTCATCATGGGATGTGTTTGTTAGATAATCAGCACATTTGTTTATATTGTAAAATCAATGAAAATATAAATGATAAAAAAGCCAGATCTATTTGTGTGTAAGACGGTCCAGGCATAAATACCTTCCTGAGCCAAGTGGTTGTTGGATGCTTAAAAATCAGAACTACTATTGCACAACTCAACACTTTCCCTTCGCCAACAGGATCTTCAGACGTAGATTCAGTTGAGAGGTTTCATTTTTCAACATACTCGCTACAAAACCACTAGTGTCTAGACACTGAGGAGATTCTCTCCTATCGCTATCTTTATTGACCTATATTAGGCCTCTCTCTATTGGTCTGTCAATAAATAGGTTTTCCAACCTTAGTATAAATATATCATCTATTAAAAGATCTGTCATTTAATTAGGTAGTAATAGCAGGGTCCATTGAATTCCTATTTTAGTGTGACCTTTGTGGACCACAGATAAGATTGTTAACATTGTTTTGGATTTGATTTAAGGTTATATAAGAGAAATTAGGTAAAATATGAAATACTGCAATACTTTGCCTTGAGGGTGGGTTACAGAGAACTCCATAAAACTATGTAATGGAAAAAAACAGGGTAACTGTTAAAATGTAAGATAAGAAATTCGGTGATCAGTTGAATTTAAAGGTATTAAATTATCATCACGTTTAGCTTCTTGTTGCCAATCAATTTACAAAAATCATATTCATTACATATAAGGCTTTGCATGGCCGGTGCCAGAGTACATCAGTGAATATCTTACTCCCTACTCTCGTAAAAGGCCTCTTAGATGTGCTGGGTTAGGCCTTTTGTTCAGCCAGCTGTTCAGAGTCCAAGTTGAAGTCAAGGGGTTGATGAAGCTTTTGCTGTTCTTCTGCCTCAGCTTTGGAAAAGTCTCCCAGTTTAGTATTTGGTCTGCTATAACTGCTTATAAATCATGTCTTAATGGGGCACGCCACTGATTTTATAAGGTATAAGGTTTAGTTTACTTGTCAGCCTGTGAAAACGTTTGTATGTCTTATGTGGCACTGGAGAAACTTTGTCAAGAAAATAACCCTAATAATGCCACCAGATTTTATGTTTGTTTTTATTCTCGATGTGTCATATTTGTTTATTTTTCCAATAGTTTTGCTATATACTGGGTATTGTCTTTTTCGCTTTTTCTATTACCCTGCACTGGAAAGCACTTTGTGCTTCATCCTTGAAAAAAGTGCTATACAAATAAAATGATTGATTATATTATATAACATTCAGTACATGCATACATACAATGCATCATATAAGCATTCTTTATTTCCCAAGAGGACAATCGTTAGCGTCTTTGCAATACAATTGGCTTGAAGGTCAACGTCTTAAGGATAATAAAAACAGCAGAACAATCTAAACAACAGAGAAAACTGCCAAAATAACCAACATTGCATATCTTGTGTGACCTTGTGTGACCTTGTGTGTTCTTTTCTTGTTATTTTCTTATTATTCTTATTTCTCTACAGGTGCAATCATACCTTGATTAATGCATTCAACTGTCCTATCAAAGATGTCCATTTCCCGGAATGAGAAAAAAATGGTTCAAAATGCACTTAAGATTCGTACATTTTTTAACCTAAATATAAAAGCCTCATATTTATTATAATAAAAAACAAAAACATTTCTGCAATCATGAGGCTCTAAGGTAATTGTCATCTAACCATAACCCAATTTCATTTATGTCTTACATCTATGATGGCCATGTACTGTTTGTTTCCCTTTAAAATGTGTCCTTTAAAAGCATATATTCTATTGAGAGTTTAAATGGAGTGCTCCAAACATGCTTGGTATGGTATGAGTTTACCTTGTCCTCCTGGCAGGTGTTGCCACTAGCTGAACTCTAACTGATACCCTGTCTTAGTGTACTCTTGTGTCTCGCAGTCAGAGAAAGTATGGGGCATCCTCTCGGTCCTCCAAGGGCCTGAATGGAATAGAGTGGGACATTTGTCTGTATGAATATTACATTTTTTCCTTCAGTCCAATGCTAAATTATTGAACAGAATGCACTCTGGAAAACAGTCTTTGTGAGGTGCTTTGTAGATATTGCAGATTCTATTCTTGTGGGTCCTTTTTTCTTCTTCTTTTGGTGTAAAAAAGACCTCTACATGAGCTGGAGAGATGGAAAGCGTGGTGGAATTCCTCCCTGCTGGCTACAGCACAGGACGATTCGTCTGTCTGCAGAAGCAACAGATGGCCATGGTCTTGGGTTGCTAGGAAACTGGTAATCAAATACTTTAATTCAGACTGATTTGGGAATCTGAGGTTTATTAAAAGCAGGGTGAAATCTTTTGTTATTCAGATGGCAAGATGTCTGATTTCTCCTTCTTATTTTGGTTGGTAAATATTTATTTGCCCTCAGAGTTGTATGTAGACTTGGCACTGAGCTCTGGGCAGGCTGTGGTTGTGCGTGTGTACAAGGCTATGAATACAAATGATTGACATTGTCTGACTAACGGCCACACTGGTATGAAAGGAATGACAATAAAGACGATGTATAATATATGTATAATTATAATTATATATATAATGTGTGTTGGTGAGCTCTGAGCTTCGAGTCCAAGTCTCAAGTCTTTGAGCTTGAGTCCAAGTCAAGTCTCAAGTCTCCTGTGGTTATAATGAGTGTTGTATCACCTGCTGAGTTCCATCCAGGCTGCTTAGAACACTGCATAACTATATATTAGGAGTTTAAAGCATGTAATATGTTATTATGACTCCTTTATCATACAGTATCAGCTTTAATTAGCTATTTAGTATATAATCAGTGTAAACCAGCAATTGCAATATGACAAAAAAACACCAAGAATGCTTTACTTAGTTAATAACTGCATTTTGCCTTGTAACATGAACATACAGTACAGCACGGACCAAATATTGCCTACTCAGGGTATCAGGGAAATATTGCTAAAATTATTAGCAATTACTGTAACCTATTTTTCACGTACAGAACACAACCATGTAATGTCCACTGTTTCTACAACTAATGACTAATGCCTATAAACTACTGTAAGTCAACACATCCCCCAGACTCTTAAACCCAGTGTAATGTTAACTAAATAAAACTGTAGCGTTATATGATCAACAACAAACCTGTAACTTGTTTGCAGCTGATGTTACTAATTAACGTAAATCCCACAAGTTCCCAAGACAACTCCATAATCAGCACTCCGGACAGCTTTTGTGACACATGTATCATCAGTTCAGGTGAGTCCTATAAGTTACTATTAGCTACCATTATTGATGGCTAAATGTAGCTTAGCAACTACGATGCTTACCTGAAATTACAGAGCACACACACACACACACACACACACACACACACACACACACACACACACACAGACACACACACACACACACACACACACACACACACACACACACACACACACTTTTGGTCTAAAGATATATGCAAATTGCTTTGTAACTATGGGTTTGGTGAGTGGTTTCTCTCTCTCTGTAGAATCTGTATTTGCTAAAGACAAAGAGCAGCGGGCTGACAATATATGGGCTAAGCCAAAATTGCGTATTTTTGTGATGATAAAACCTGAATAAGGCACAGAGAATTATGTTGTATATAATTTGTCTAAAAGGCAAAGATCTCTATGTGCTCAGTTGAGATCTGGTGTTTTACCTTTGACTATTGAAACAGGATGATATGTTAATGTAGAAGAGGAAAAATGTATGTATATATGGGTGTATATATGTATATATATACTTGTATTCATGTATTTCTCCGAATGATTTGTATATGAGACCGGAAGACGTTTGCTAAATAAGTTTGTGGTGTCTTGTAATCCCATGTGGGATGGGCCAAATGTTTGGCATGACACAGAAATAAAACTGATCACTACAGTGGTGAAAGGTCTTCAGCAAAAATGGGGGAGTTTTTTTAACTCGTTTTTTTATAACAGAAAATTGTCATAAGATATTACTGTAAAATACAGGACTGCAGTCAATTTGCAGTACATCATTTAACTTCCTCTCTTTTGATGTACTTTTACCAAAGTAAACATTGGCCATATATGTTCAATAGCTGTAAGTGATCTGACTTATCGATTTTAACTTTTAGATTTGAGGGTCTGGTCACTTATCAGTAGCCCTATTCTGGCTCAGTATTTCTGCCTTGAGAGCTGAAGTGATATAAAGCAAAAAACATGAGCGAGCTGACTGCCATAATATTGGCAAGTGAAGCAGTCTCCAGATGTTGACTGTTTTGCACCAGAGTTTCTATCAGAGAGCAGATTTGTTGATTCTGCCCGCACTGGTGCAGGAACAGTTAAGCCTCCTGTGATGCGGCAGTGAAGCAGCCGATTCCCTCAGTTAGTGGGACAGATCAGAGCTGATATAACATTTCCCTGGTGAGTTCATAAATAGATCCAAACAGAAGACAGACAAACCTAGAGGAATAATATACCTGCTGATTGTTGGTGTTGATGCTGATTGGTCAAAAAGCCACATTTGATGTTGCTATTTAGTCTTTCATCTAAAAATAAACATAAGATGGTACTCGTCAACCCTCTGTTCTCTTTTTATTTCCTCTAAGAACAGCAGACAGATGAATCATTTGCAAGAAGGGAGGATAGGAGGTATATGTGAACACACAAGTAGTTGCATATGCATGTCTGTATACGCACGTTTATGCCATTTCCACATATATAGATACAGTATTCCACATACAGACGGACACAATCACATTCAGAGAAGGAACACAACTGAAGATCACATTTGCATTCAGTCCAACGGAATTGCCCCACAATCATCGTAAAACTACCAACGTGATGTCACAGATCTGACGTAGGTTATCAAGAAATACTGGGCAGAGTGAGAATAGACTCTCAAGTCTTTAGTGCAAGCCTTTCAGAGCCGGCGGGAGCTTGCGGTGAAACAAGTGAATAAGAGACAGAGTAAACGTCCTCAGAGACAAGTGTAAGTGTGCCTTGAGTTAAGAAAACAAAGTGTTGAGCAACACTGAACACAGATATGCCAGATATATGACCAGAGATTTATTTGCATCATAGCCTCAAGAAAACAAAAGAGGTTTATCTCCTTATTAACCAGAAAACCTCTCCCCAAAAATCTCAATCACTTACACTCGGGGAAGGGTCGGTCTTGATCTGGTAGATACAACACAGACTTGCATGATTTGCCTGACTATAACCACATGCAAATGCACTGTCCATACTGTCATTGCAAATTGCAGCCTTATGTATTGGCCTTTAGGGCATGTTTAGTCTGACCAACAGAGTCCATTCCACACTGACATGCAGTACTGTTACAGATAAGACAGTTGATGTTTTACTTTTGCTTTGTACGGAGGAAAAAATACTTGGGTCTCTGAGGAGTTGGATCAGCTAAGGCATCACACATCTACCTGCCAGAGTTTTGGACAGCCAGGTCGGTTTAATAGGCGTAGTCACTAAACTGTGCACTATATTATCTAGAGATGTGGATGTTTTTTCTTTTAAAAAAGGGAAGAGAATGGGTTGACAAGTTTTCTTTAAGTGTTTCGCATGAATATGTTTTATTCTGCCTAAAATGATGTGTGGAGTAGCAGATATTTTAGGGTGCACACACTTGAAGTGAGAAAAGTCCTGCCACATTATTTTCTGTGTATCCCTATACCTTGTTTCCGAATTCCCATTGATTGGGTAGTGACTTTTCAGAACCAAACTACAAGGAATTGGGAGTTTTAAGTAGCCATCAGAGGAATCTATGTTACAGACAATTTTTTTTGTTTTAATTATTTTTTATTTAACCTCTATTTAACCAGGTAAGCCGATTGAGAACAAATTCTCATTTGCAACGACGACCTGGACAAGACAAGTCATAAAACGTGCGAGACAACGTAGAGTTACACATTAAATACGCAAAAATATAAACATACGATGTAATCGGCGTGTGTACTTCGTCCATAGCAATCATGCCAATCGGTCCCGAAATGCCCCAACATATTCTTTGTAAATATTTACAATCATTCACCGAAAGAACCAAGCAGGGCTGCCTTATTGCACGAACCACATTTTCTTCAAAACTTGTCCTTTTCAGCGAATGGCGTGCTCGCTCGGAGTTTGCTGTTGTTTTCCGTAGCAAAGGGATTTTGAGAACGGCAACACACAGAGAGCATAAGGTGCATAAGGTGAGGGGCAAAGCCTGACATCCTGTGTGTGAGCCGCGCACCCACAATTTCAGGCTTTATCCTGGAAATGTATTTCCGTTGATCCAGGTGAAAGGGATGCCGTATTCCCTCGTTTTATTTGTCTGCATGTGCAGAAGCAACCTGGAGGATCAGTTTCATTTCAATTGCGATCTGAAGGTGCTATTTTTTAAATGATAAAAAAGAATTAGATACAGCATGCATTACCCACTGATTGGTAGAAACCATACCTAACAGATATAAATCAAAGTGACTAAAGCATATTTGAGATCTACTTTTCTCTGATAAAATAAAAATGAAATAATACTTACGGTTGAATCATTTCAACATTCTTGATAAGAATTTCCTCTGCCTAGCTGGACCTTAGATTTATTCTTTGTTTCTTATCTCCTAAGAATAGATGTGGAACGTTTTGTCTCAGGATGATTTCATTCTAATCAGAAACCATTAGACAGCATCAAACCCACATGTCAGTTTGTGTCTTCAGAGATGTTTCCCAGTGGCAACACGTCATCAATCTGCTGACACATCTAGTCCCCATCCACCCTATTCATGGAACCAGTAATCCATGAGGTGCGGTTTTAAACTGTACTAAAACTTTGGAATAAAACATGTCCTACAGATAAAACAGCAGAGAGCCTCTTTGTAAATGGAGGACAGACTCTCTCTTTTGAAGCCCAGTATACAGCTTAAAATTTCACATTGAAAAGTAGGTTTTTGAAGAGTAAACTTAAAAAAACAAATGTTCAAATATGATGCACTTTTCAATCTAATAATAATAAAAAGATGCAGAGGCAGGAAGGGTCACACGGCTGCAGGCGTCTTATGGCTGCTGGTACAAAGAAGTCTGAGATGATACTGACTGACAGAGGAGTAGTGTATGTAAATGCAGTCTCACATAAGGGAATATCAGCACTGGTGGGTCACACATACTATATGGATGTGGGGGGCCATAATTCTCTAAAGCAGGGGTCTTCAACGTTTTTTAAATCAAGGACCCCTTAACTGAAAGAGAGAGGGAGCAGGGACCCCCCTACTAAATATATTGTATAAAATAAAGTTGCATATTAAACTGGGCCTACAATAACTTGTAGGGTCGCCTAAAGCCTTTATACATTTTTGCATAGAATACTAAGCTATTAAAATAGCCTAATAATTGTTGGCATGATTTTATAATCATGTCTTATGTTAAACATACACACTTAGGATGAACTGTATGGGTCAGTAAGCCTATCATCAGTGGGGATTTATATTTGCTAATAATATGTTGGATTCATGTTAAGACTTTAACATTTTGGAGAAAAAAAATTCAAAAATTTAGTATAATTTGGAGACCCCCCTGCATTGACGCTGAGGACTCCCTAGGGGTCCCGGACCCCCTGTTGAAGATCCCTGCTCTAAAGAAAAAAAATCATTTTTAAGTTAGAGTCCATTACCAAAGTATTGACTAAAGACCAATTTAGTCAAATACAAATTTAACATTAAAAAAAATCATATGAAATGTATGTGTACAGTTGCTTTCATGTGATGGCCTTAATACAAAAGTGCATATCTGGTGTGTTTTAAGCTGCTCGTTAAGCACAAGTGCTCATTATCATGTGAGAGGTTGTTAGTTTTGTTGTAGTTGTGTTTGGGCAGTCTTGGGTCAGGATAAAGTCTGCACCATCTAACCCTGCTGTTCCTATATTTTCTGAGTTGTAACAATGTTGCAGGAGTTTTTTTTACACTAAATTGACAGTTATGGTCACCGGCAAAGACTTTTTCTTTCTCATTTTAGCAAGAGTAAGTTGTTAAATGTGTCTTTTGACAGATTTTTCAGAATAGTAAGGAACTTAA
Source organism: Sander lucioperca (assembly GCF_008315115.2). NCBI lineage: Eukaryota > Metazoa > Chordata > Actinopteri > Perciformes > Percidae > Sander > Sander lucioperca. The sequence continues at coordinate 7,431,514 of NC_050181.1, forward strand.
AAAATACACATCATTAGCCCAATTATCTGCATCATTATCAGCATAATGTAAAATACAAAAAAAAGAAAAACTTTGGCCCCTAAGGACAGAGATAAACTGACTGAGTAGCAAGAGATGGTGAGGAAAGCAAGGAGCCAGGATAGCCAAATGTAAAGCACCCCGAGACTGAACACACAGGATATAATATCTGTAGTAATATCAGGTGAGGCAAAAGATAAGGCTGATAGGTCAAAGCAAACTGGTGACCTGTTCACTTGGTGAATGATGGCGAGTTCCAATGACAGCTCCACAATCAGCACTCTGGACAGCTTTTGTGACGCATTTATCATTAGTTCAGGTGAGTCCCATAAGTTACTATTAGCTACCATTATTGACGGCTAAACAAAGCTTAGCAACTATGATGCTTACCAGAAATCACAGAACACACACACACACACACACACACACATCAGTCTCATACAGGGCTTCACTAACTCTGGATTTACTACAGAGTCCAATTGTGGGGCGGGGTGGTTTGTAGTCAGTAACTAGTAACTAACACCCTATTAATTTAGACACACAGCTATTTCATCTGCCCATCTGTTTCAGCTGGCACTGTGTTAGTGACAGTGCTATATTGTGCTGTTTGAATCTGATTCAATGTTCTCTGAATCTTGGGACTTGCCATTAGTTCTCGTAGGCTGAGTTGTGAGTGCCTCAATGCATCCAGCACTGGCAAGTAAATGTGTCCACTATCATTTTCTCCTTGAAGTGTACTTCAGCCATTGAGTATCACATCTAACAGGTCATTGAAGATACACATGATTAAACACAGAGACAAGTTAGACTCTAGTTTAATGACAGTGTGTGGTGTATGCCGCATGGGGCTCTGTGGCAGTGAGTTGTTATTTTCATTACACAAATTTGTGTTTTTGTTCTCTATTTTGCTAATGCACTGTGATCGTAGTGTGCTAAAGTAGGAGAAGAGGCACAATAGGGGGTGTGTCAGTTGTAATCAAGATGACACGGTGCAATTTAAGTGTCAAGGGCCACTGGGAATTGAACTCGGGTGGTGTTAAAGGCCCATGTTTTATTACTTTATCTTGTGTTTTACATGACATAAACCCCCTCCCTACACCAGCAATGCATCATATATGCCAGTAATGTCACTTGCCAGACTCTACGCTTCTTTTATTTTGGCATATTCCCTTCTCGTCCTGATATTAATTAGGTCCCCGATGACATATTTCTTAGGCCAATCAAAATATAGATATTCAGTTTTTTTAATGAATTGTGATCTTCCACTAGTAGAAAAATAAACATGGCTGCGCTTTCTAGTGGATAAACATTAAAATATCTAAAAATGACTATACCTATGTTATATATGTTGTTGAGTTGTGTACTTACACCATCCCAAATGTTTCCAACAATGTTCAAACCCAGAGAAATCTGTAATTTTATTTCAATGACACGGGGCGTTTCGTTTAGTCGCCTGTCAGTGACGTCAGATAACCTTTGATCCCTCTAGTTCCTTTAACTTCCATCAAAACATGGGAACCCAGATGATACGTTCGAGAGTAATTGTAAATCATACAATGTTACAGAAACAATTATACTCCGTAACCGTAATACACCTTGTTTTCTGCCACACAGCATCATTTTTCATTGGTTACATGCCACTTTGAAACACAGTGATACAGCAGAGACCTAATTTATTGATATGATATTTCAATATTGATCGATCCAGCTTAACGCTACTACAATGTGCTTTGTTGACAAGTAGCTCATGCTAATGCTTGGTGGGTAACGTTATAAGGTTACAACATTAAAGCCAAATTCAGACATTTTCTCAAATTAACTTTACCAATTGATTTTCAGTTCACTGGGGATTCAAACAAACAATCTCCTCTCTAGTTTTGTTTTTATTTTTCGACGTGGGGAGGGATCGAATCAAAGTCTGACAACCTGTCAATAGTTATGAATCAATATATCATCGTATGCTGCCAGCCGATGTCCAAATAACAACAGATGGCAGACATGCATACCTCCTCAAAGCTGGACGATCAGTGGGAACAGCATGATCCTAACTGGGTTCTGCACAATGATTCACTATTTCATTAGTCATATTGGTGGACTGAAAGAATAGCAAGAAGGCTCGAAATATTGTTTTTTTTCTTTCATGAAATAAATAAATAACTGTAGCAATTTACATGGATGACAGAGCACAGTTGGTCAAAATACTAAAAATGGCTAGCATATTGTTCCTTGGAGAAAGACCCATATGATTTCAAATCTGTGTGTATGTTGGGGTTAAGGTAAGAAATAACTTTTTCGGTGGAAGAATTTCTGTTTTCCCATTAAAGTGCCCATATTATGAAAAAAACACTTTTTCTGGGATTTGGGGTGTTATGTTGTGTCTCTGGTACATCCACACACATACAAACTTCATCCATCCATGCTGTTTAGAGTGAGATACAGTTTCTGAATGTGTCCTGCCTTCAGTCTCTGGGTGAGCTGTTCAAAATTGGCACGGCTTGTGACGTCACAAGCCGAAACGAGCAGGCTAACCGCAACCATTAGCTCGTAGCGTTAGCGTTAGCATGCTAACGCTAACGCTAGCATGCTAACGCTAGCATGCTACCTCGTTCTCAATAGCAAAGCACTGCTACAACACCACACAAGTTCACCATAATCTACAAAAGAACTACTTACATGTGCGCCCTCATTTAGAAGTCTCCTAGCTAATCCTGCCTTGTAACTGACCGAAGTTGTAGAAACAGCCTTTCTTTTACTGTCTATGGAGCTAGCTAGCTGACATGATCTACATCTGAGCTACTGGGCATGTGCAGTGCAATCAAAGATGGTACAGAAGAAGAAGAAGAAAAGAGGTCTCACTCTGTAGCTAAAACAGAGACCAGCTGAAAAGAGGATCTGCAGCAGTGAGAGAGAGTACTGCAGTACAACAAAAATATGGTGTTTTTTGAAAATTAAACCATGTAAACCTATTCTGGTACAACCTTAAAATACAATTATGAACCTGAAAATGAGCATAATATGGCTGCTTTAAAACTTTAGTGCGTAACTTTTTGATATTAATGAATGTCTGTTACATTCAAGCCATTGCCAAATGAGATGCTACAAAGCTAATTAAGACTATCAACTCCACACAACTCTCTCTGTATTTCTCAGTATGGCTGTATTCAGAAGATTGTGGCGTCCGATGACTTTCCCGCGCAGAAACTCGAGCGAAGATAATTACTTCTACTGAAGAGTCCATGTTTTTCTAATCCTCTGTGTCCTCCTTGTCTTGGGGCAGTGCACGGTCACGAAAGGCTGTATCATGTGGACGTGCCGACAGTTTTCTTGTCATTACTTAGAATTCCTCATGAGGCGGCAGAAACTAGGCACTATAGCTTTAAGTAATTTTACCCAGAGCATTTGATTAATTGCATTGTTACCAAGCAAGTCAGACTATGAAGAAAGCGAAGGACATAACAAGGTCTGCATTACTGAGAACCATGGTGTTGATGGTGTAAGGGATGAAAGCAGTGAGAAAAGTCATAATCAGTAACAAAGTTAAGATTCTGCCAATTTTCAAACCGTTTTTCCTCACATGCAGGAAACAGGGATTTGTGGTGTTATTAAGTTCATGTTTTTTTTGGTTGTGTGATATATTTATAGAATAACGCTTGTTTGTTCTTATGTCCTCTACCATCTTGGTGTGTGCTTTTGTCCATGCATTTCTGTCTGCACATTGTCCACATGTGTAGGCGTGTTAAGTCCCTATATATTATTAACAGGAATCCAAGAGAGCAGGTCGATAAAGTCCCTGCCCACCAGTGTCCCCCTGAAGTCCTACACACCAACTCCCAGCTTTGCCCTCCTATAGTCATCTATGGTAATCACCGGGATCACATCACAGCACATCTTTAATCATACTGGAGGCGGTTCTGGGAAGCCAAGTACGCAGTCAGTGAACTGCTGACCTCTATGGACTACGAACGTCTTTCATCTCGAAGTAAGAGTTTGTACTTTTTCTCCCCCAAAAAGACTAATTTAGAACACATCGTTCACGTCAAAGAGTTTCAAAGAACTGGGTGCTGATATGACTGTGAATCATACGAGGGCAACTTTAAAGCTAACATAAATCCTGTTCTTTTTATGCCTTTTTTATAGTTGTACAGAAGGCAAAGATTTTTGTGCAACAATGTGCCTGTTTGCCGTGGTGGAAAGGAATTAAGCACATACAGTATGCCATTTCAAGTACTGTGCTTGAGTATTTTTATTTTCTGCTACTTATACTTTCTGCTACTTATACTTTATACTTCTACTCAATTTCGGAGAGACATATTGTACGTTTTACTCTACTGCATTTATTTGACAGTTGGAGTTATGATTAAGATTTTATATTAAAAACAACAAATGATACATTTATAAAATACAATGCATCCTTTTTGGCTTGTGACAAAAATGATTTGAGGCTCCTTCTCGTTTCAGATGTCTATGAGTTCCCCATTAAACTTACTTAAACTTACAATTAAACAATCCGATGGTTTATTTAAATAACTGCCAGAGACCTGAAGAGATAAAATGACCAATATGTCACAAAAAAGCTAAAATTATAATAGAGAATATTTCAAAAACAGAACTTTGTTTGTCCTATTTCATACCCCATTAATTATCTCGCGAACCACTAGGTTTATCTTGTGATCGGGAGCCTGACCCTCATGTTGGGAACCCGTTGACTAAACTACCTTTTTTTTTTATATAAAATAGTTAAAACTAGCTCCATATACATTGATGCATCAGAATGAACCTTATAATGTAAAAAATAATAATATATCAGTCACATGGTCCATTTTACTGGAGAACAAGTATGTTCAGTACGTAAATTTAGCTTATAATGCTTCCGTAGGAGTTTTTGTACTTCCTCCCCCACTGCCTGTTTGTTTGTGGTTGTGGTGCACCTGCAGCCTTATTGACAAGTGGAAGTGTGTCCTCAGCTTGAGATAAACATCTATGCTGATGTAGAGATCCAGTTAAGCCTCACTCAGTAAGCCTCGTGATGTGTGGTCACCCAAACTTCTCTCCCACTTAAGCCCTTGAGCTAGAAATCCAGAGAGAACTCGCTGTCGGACTATTTCATCACAAAAACCTGAATTTTGATTTCCAATACAGACCGAAAAAGTGACGACAAAATTAGAAACTCAAACATTAAGATGACTCATTATCTGCCGCATGTAGGCAATGCAATCAGCACGAAACTGCAAGCATCCACAAGCAGGAAAATGTAAAATGAAGGTGATTGCAACCAATAACGGCTCACAAGCTCCTGATGTATGCAAAATAGAGAGATAATGAAAGATTAATGAGTAAATCTCTGCCCATGAATATTTAACGAGGGGAAGTCTGTTTAATACATGATCACCCTGTGAAAGGCTTCCTGTACATGCCACCGCCTAGATTAGATTTTCAGGCGGATGGCATTTTCATTGCCCGACTCTCGAATGAACCTGTTTCATAAATCATTTTATATCACTTTTTATTTGGGTTGTATTTCTAGACGTGATACATACAGAGGGGGAAAAAGCTGTCCTTAGATTTGAGAACAAACATGATGACAATTGGTATTTCCTGGTGGCTTTCTTGCTCAGACCTTCGTCCTAGAAAAACATATTGTTAATTTAAACGTGCCTTCATCATACATGTTATTTACAATATGATTAAAATGGTTCAATCATAATTACAAAAAACATCCATTTCTTCCACGTATCTTCTACTCTGTGCGCCACACATACACAGAGCCATCATTTTAAACCATTTGCATCCCAAATTACTTTCAGACTATCGATTCCTGAGCTTTGAGGGCCACACTTGACATAGCATAGCTCTGTAGCTCATTGCTCTAACTGTTTTTGTGACTGACACACGGAGAGGGATCAATGGATTAGTTTCCATGAGATGGGTGTTCTTGTGGGCCAAAGACGTGCCTGTACATGCCAAGAATGGGATTACGGAGAGGCAGACAGGAGCTCTCCGGGTCCAACGGGCGCCTGTCGTCCCATCTCACGGTGCTGCCAGCAGAGTGCACTCACATCTCCAACTCAATCACACTGAGTCAACACGGGAACTCACACTGTCAATCAGGCTCGCACATTAATGCAAACACGCACAAAACTGCAAACACCGGCATACACAGTTACACCGTTGCCTACTTTTAGGGTTTCATACATGCCTTCATACCTGGAGCATTACCTTTGATGTGTGTGTGTGCTTGTATAATGCTGTGATTCCATTCATCTTTGCTGTGGTTCTATTAAGACGTTAGACTGACATTAAAATCTCTATGATGGAGGATCAGCCATATTCCTTACAGCAACAATCTCTATCAAACCTAAGCGGCGCACAGACTTTAAGAAATATGATGTATGGGGGATACACGTTTTTCCTTTGTCTATCACATCTGTTGCCTTGTCAGAATGTTCAGATTATGTAATTACCCAATAATGTACGTAGACATATTTGATCCAAGCTGGTGGTTAGATTTGTCTCTGACAAAGCCTAGGAGGGTGTTCCACCATGAAAGATATTTATAGTACAGGAGGGAGCTGTGTTTTTTTCTGTTGGTTCTACAAGGGAAACCCACAGCTATGAAGATGATGAATGGCTTTAATGAACACATTGCATAAATGCAATACAAGAGGGAAAACTGCGAAAATAACATTAAGCTAAATTTGATCTTCTTCGCACTCGTGAAGATTAGAAGATCTAGCACACACATACATGCACAATGTAATGCACAGAAAATACCCATGCACACACGTAAGCACCCATTTACCCACACAAATCTCCCCACCCCCCTTCTTTGCATGTCATCAAAATGGTGGTCGGGACTTCATATTCCCCTGTCTCAATAGCAGAGTATGAATAATGCAGACAGAGTGATTTGATAAAAACAGCTGGGGTAGACCGTGGGAGACATCACTACACAGAAAAAGGACTGCAGCAGCTAAATATAAGCAGTGCCAAAGTCCCTGTAGCTTCTTCCATTCAGAGACCAGGAGAGAAAGGGACATAGAGACATAGACAGAATGTGTGTGTGGGCACTTGTGGTTGCATGTGTGTTTGTGTGTTGGCACAGTGCTCTCCACCTCTGTGCCAATGCACACACCCAGAGGGATGTGCAGGATGTAGCAGCGCCAGAAGCAGGCACGATGCACCACTGGCACTCTATTCAGGAACAAGGATTTTTGAGAATGGTTTTCCCCTTATAATGGGGATAAAGAGGTTGTAATACCAGCCAAAAGGATAAGAGAAACCATAACAGCACATTTTAGCAAGTAGAAACATTGAGTTATTAAACAGATGTATAAATTACGTTTATTGTTGCGCACATCATTGTATATATTATATTAAGTATTTGTTAATGATAACCAACATATTTGTAAACCTTCCAGAAATAGTTTGTAAACCGTAAATAAACATTATTTGGATGGCTATTATAAGTTATAAGTTGCAACTGATGATTGTAATACCTTGTTAAAGATATAGTGCGTAGTTTCTGTCGCCTCCATGAGGAATTCTAAGTAACAACACTGTCGGCGCGTCCACATGATACAAGCCTTATGTGATCGCGTACGTGCCCCCACACCTCCTCCACGCAGTTGCTAGCAGCCAAGGAGGACAGGGAAGATTAAAAAAACATGATGGACTCTTCAGAAGAAGTAATTATCTTCACTCGAGCTTCTGTGCGGGAAAGTCACCGGACGACACAATCTTCTGAACATAGCCATACTGAGAAATACAGAGAGAGTTGTGTGGAGCTGATAGTCTTAATTAGCTTAGTAGAAACTCATTTGGCAATGGCTTGAATGTAACGGACGTTTATTAATATCAAAACGTTATGCACTAAAGCTTTAATGCTTAATAAATACTTTGTAAAGCATCTATAAACATTATTTAGATAGCCATTGTCAATGCAGAAATATCAAATAATCACCTCTTTTATAGATCACCAAAAAAAGATTTAATTTTTTGGTATCGGTACCGGTATAGAATATTTTTGAACGATACCCAGCCCTACCATTAATTAAAGTGTAATTAACTATCAATTTAACATTTATTAATGATGATTATTATGTATTATTAAGTGTTTCCAAATCAATAAATGTAACCTAAATGGAATTCACTCTCAGCTCTTCTGCTTCACATGTCCCGTGGCTGCATTAAAGGTGCATATTTTCATGAATGGCGGACTACCAAGTAATAACACACACATAACACATAAGTTAAATTGATATTAAAATAATTTAACGTATCATCCACCTTTAATTAAAACCTTTCATAATCAAACACATTTTTCTGGATGCAGGAATTCTTCAACTATTAAGTATTGAATATCAGCTTTATTATTTAGGCATGTAACATTCAATCATAATTATGTTTTCCTTTAATTACACACTATAGACTTCACAACTAATGTCCATCACAACTAATGATCACAATTGAAGACCTAAAGCGTTCCTCAAGACTCCAAGTATAAAAAAAATTTAAAGAAATTAAAAAAAATAAACTCTATCTAAGCTCTAATTGTTTGTTTGTTTGTAAGTTTATTTGATTAGGACAATGCACAATAATCAACATTTCTGTAAATGCGCAAGTGTTAGCCAGTCAGCTAATTTTCAACTGTAGTCCTAGTATGCATGTCTTTATGGTGGGAAGAAACCGGAGCACCCGGAGGAAACCCACGCAAACATGGGGAGAACATGCAAACTCCACACAGAAAGGCCCGGAACGACCTGGATTAGAACCCAGAACCTTAAAGTGTTTCATCATTCCTCAGGTGTAATGCCGTTACTTTTGCCAAATAGGAGCGGCTTGTCAGGCTCAGTGCTTCAGGACTTGATGACAATTAGTTGCTATTCACACTTTCTCAGAGGCAAGCCGGTGAAATAGGTGAAGAGATCCTCTTTCAACGCCAGGAGCAATTTATACTCACTTATGTGTGACTTCTTTTCAATGGCATCGTTGAGACAAGCTATTTGTCACTCTAGTATCAGTGATAGAGACTGCAAGGAGCTTCAGACCAGTACACTGACAATACAGCTGATAACACATGACCTGCAGCTTTGTCAGGAGAGACAATGGTGGAGGGCTCCTAGTTTTTAAATGTATTATGCTCTCTTCGGAATCAGTGGTTGAGCACTGTATTTCAGGTGTAGGAGCTGATAAAGTAATTGGCACGTGGCATCTGTAATGATTAAAACAATGTGTTCATTCTGCATGAATTCGGCTTCATAATCATATCACAACACATGATTTTAGATTATTACTTTGAAGAACCTTTTTACAATGCATTCATTAAACTGATCACATTAAACTGGCTTTCAGCTATAATTATACAGTATACTATAATAATACACATTGACTCTACTACAGTATATGGTTCATTGCTCTCACCAAAGGATGTGTTCACAGGCTCAGAGAAGTGTTGTTTGAGACAAAGTAAACCAGTGGCTAGTGAAAAAAATCAAGTATGTAGCATTAGTGAGCAAACAACCCAGATGTTTTTCATGGGTCTTTCTAAAAAGGTGTTTTTTCATTGAATGGTAGGACAATTGGCAAAACAAAACTTTCAGAATGTTTATATCGTAACCAGAAATGACCTTGTGGGGTTTGTTTGGGCCAAACAATAATTTCCTTAGGCTGCTCCGTCTTTTTTTTAAGAAACCACCTCTCACCCCTGCCTCTCTTAAACATCCCCACAAAGTGGTTGATGTCATGTTACGATCAGAGAGCGAAGAGAATATGAAAAAGCAGTCACCCTTTTAAATAACACGAGACCTTTGTAATGCATGAGACGAATGTGCTGTGGGAGGCATTTACTCAAAGGTCAATCCAAGTGTCACAAATACACATTTCACTGAACTACCTTGACTGAAATATATTTAGCAGACTTTATTTGGATTCTTGAAGAACTTGATGAAGCTATAGTGCGTAGCTTCTGTCGCCCCCATGAGTAAATCTAAGTAATGACAACAACACTGTCAGCGCATCCACATGACGCAAGCTTACAGTGATCACGCACCACGACACAGAGGATTAAAAAAACATGATGGACACTTCAAAAGCGGTAATTATGTTCACTCGAGCTTCTGCGCACGAAAATCGCCGGACTACACAGTTTCTGAACATAGCCATACTGAGAAATAGAGTTGTGTGGAGCTGATATGCTTAATTAGCTTTGTATCAACTCATTTGGCAATGGCTTGAATGTAATGGACGTCCATTAATATAAAAAAGTTGCACACTATAGCTTTAAGTACAAATGCAGCCTTCAGTGGAAATCTCCCTCCGGAGCCACCATACGTCTTTCCTGAGCCACAGTAGTTCTAGACAGGTCTGCCAAATGCATATCATTATTGAATCTGTGGGATTTAGCTGTTTTTTTTGGTTCTTGAATGTGAAGTTGCGTTGCAACTCAAAACTCTCTAAATTAGGCCTTACCACACGAAGGTGACCTATACTGCAGTCCTATTCTGGTCCTATTACTTATTCAGGGATACGGCTGCTTATTAATAGCAGCTAATCACAACCTGGCACCCTATTGTCATGGCAGCTCCGATCAAATAAAGAGAGCAAGTAAAGTAAAAATAAAAAGTATCTTATGTTTCCATTGTGATTCTGGCTTCATAGCTGTAACTTTATAATGATGTATAACCCGAGAGTAAGAAAAGAGTTATTTCTGAGATAGGGTAAGGATAAATCACAATAGAGCTTTTGAAATAAGTTCTTTAGTTACCCATTTCTATTTATGACAATCCACAGTTTTTATATAGTAAACATGTAAATTTGTTGTAGCACTTGTTTGCTTCCCCTTTATAAATGGTTGTTTATCTATTTGCATAAATAAGTGTAGAGGGAGTTGGTGTTGGAGTGTTCGCCTTGCATTTCCCTCTCAGCTTAAAGAGTAAAAATCAACTTCCAGATTGGGGCCCCCACAGCTCTCCAGTAGAATATAATTCCAATACATCCAGGTTATGTTCATTCATCTCTGTGTATACAATATTGGTTATGAAGCAGGTTACTCCAGTGTACCAGATGTATGATAACCACATAACAGTTATGACGTACATCGTTAGGTCATAATTGAGTATAACTCTGAGACTGAGAGGAAATAAAGTTGGCCAATAAACTGCTACACACAGGCTACAAGGAATCCCTGACCAACAGCATGTTAATATTTAGGCCATGTTTAGACAGAAAACAAAACTGTTACAAAAAAGGGGCTATATTGGTTTGGAGATGTTGCCGTAGGTACCGGCTAGAAGAGGAAATAAAATCCAAGAAGTCCAATTTGAGTCATACATTCAGCAGTTAAGACCTAGCAGGCACCAAAGCACTTAACAGCGGTTTATAATACTAGAGTCCAAACCAAAACCGACCTGCTAAACAATGTAACACCCCCATTTGTCATTAATAAGATGTAACGCTAGTCCTTGATTTCTGAGCTGCTCTCCTTTATCAAGCTTTGTTAAACACAAGGGTGTAACTTTTACTGGTGATGGGGAGGACATGTCGCCCTTTCACTTTTCAATCTTTTATAGTTGATTTTCTCACTGAAATCTCTCCAGGGTCCTCTCACTGTCCAGCTTTTAAACTCCAGATGTGAGAAGAGTTGATAAAAAATGTGAATGTGTTCATCTATGTCACCTTCAATTATTCCTGTGTGCTCTTCTTAACGAGTAGCAGCGAGTGCTGACCTACAGTATTTGCCAAGTTTTTAATAAATCCAGTCCATTTTTGGTAACACAAATAGCATTTTCATCACTTACAGTTTTACACATGCAGGAAGTGACGAGTAACAGCAGTAGCTTAACAGTAGCTCACCAGATTGGATTGTTGCATCCTTAGTGTCGTTGTAGCAGAAGTTTTTGGTGTTTTTTTGCCAGCATCCTCAACTCTGCGAACCCAGCTGTGCCAAATGCCAAGAGGTATCACTGAAATGAATGAGGAGGCTGTGCTTTTGAATGTAGAACTATCATCAGTCCGTACAAGGCTTTACAGTTAACTTCGACCTCCGTAGTGACCAAACTATGATTGAGAGAAAAAACATGTAACACTTCACAGAAGCACAACTGACATTGAACGTTGTTTTTTAGGATACAAAATCTGATTCCATGATGTGCAGTGAAAACTGGAGTCCTACATTTTGGAAAAGGTCTTTTGTAGGTGTGATACAGTGCAATGACCAACTACCACAGCCTGTCATGAGTTATTGCTTAAGTACAGTTTATACTGTGAGCAAAGCCAACAAGCAGTGGTTAATGATGAAGATAAAGTACACATGGAATATATTGACCTGTTTCCTGTTTGTTTTAACACATGGCCAGAGACCTGTCCTGTGGTAAACACTGTTTGGTCCCATTTCCTCGGTTGCATAAGCCTATCTACGTCCCACCACGACATATTGTGCAGATCAGCAAACAACATTCCCTGAGTCATTTTTTGTTACATATTAATTCAATATTTGTATATTCATATTTTATAACACTGTAAGCTCGGGTGCAGTAAAAAGGCCCTCAAGTTAAATTTGTTCCAGTTAACTTGACTCGTTCGCTGTGCACTCAACTCTGCCGAGTGCGTGCGTGCTAAAGAGATAGACAGAAAAGAGAGAGAAAAAGACAATAATGAATCCAGCTATCACATAAGAACGCTAAAGTATGGTGTTCTCCTCCTAACATCCATACATGATGATTCACATGTTATGTCTCACCTGCAGGCAATCCCTGAGCTTTCTCTTCATTTCCACAACCATCTCTCACTCTAATGGAGCACCAAGAGCTCACCATTCGTCTTATTGCAACCTCTCAATTATTCAGAACTGTCAGCTAAATCCATATGTGAATGTGTGCATCTATGCTTGCATGTATACTTTTTGTGTATGCGTGTGGCTAGATGCAGTGTGTGTGTGTGTGTGTGTGTGTGTGTGCATCTATGCTTGCATGTATACTTTTTGTGTATGCGTGTGACTAGATGCAGTGTGTGTGTGTATGTGTGTGTGTGTGTGTGCGCATCTATTCTTGCATGTATACTTTTTGTGTGTATGTGTGTGACTAGATGCAGTGTGTGTGTGTGTGTGTGTGTGTGTGTGTGTGTGTGTGTGTGTGTGTGTGGTAAAAAGGGTGAAAAGAGAGGTGAAAAAAAAGTGCTGCCGCGAGGGACTAAACACTGAGAGATACTAAACACACTGTGACGCGCTTAAGATTGTATTTCAATGATTTATTCCTCCAACCGTAAAATACAACTAGTACTGCAGTTACCAAATGTAAAGTTATTTTGTGAGTCGAAATAAGTGCGTTAGTGCGGCGGTCAACAGAAAGTGTTCGCTCCACAGCCACCACCTACAATATAATAATCAATATAATAATCAATAAATAATATAAATGAGACCATAAACAACATAAAGTTGAAAGATGTGGCTCCTACAGGGAGTATAAAATGGCACACAGCACACTGGCAGTGTAACATAATAGTCCTTCCTTCTAAACTGCCTTGTGCCCTTGAAAAAGTTGTTCAGCACTTAGAGCAGCTGCCTCCGTATAATGTTGCCTGGTGGTCAGTAGCAGTGGCAGAATAAGTTTTCAGAATCTTTACTTAAATACCTAATTACAATGTAAAAGTCATACATTCAAAGTCTTAATTAAAAGTAAAATGTTTGCATCTAAATAAATTATGCAGAATGACCCTTTTCAGAGTTTCACATTATTATATACCATATTATTGGGTTATTACTATGGCTGTCAGCATTAACACGTTAGTCGCGATGCAATTAAGGGCCGAGCATAACGCGTACATTTTTTTTAATCGCATTACTCGCATGCCGGCATTTATTAATTTATTTTACACTTCACTCGGCTTCGTGTCGTGCCTAACAAACTACTATTTTGACCCTTTGCTACGGAATAAGTAAAAAGTGGATGAAACCAAATCCCAAAAAATGACTACAGCTCTTGCGAAACGGGTGGCAACTAACTGCAGACCTGTCAGAATCGTAGAAGACTTGGGTCTTAAAGACGTACTACGGTTGGCATGTTCTGACCCATCTTATACATTGCCGTTGAGGGGGACAGTAGTTTCACGCATACACAGCCTGTACGACACAGAGAAAGCAGCCAAACTGGAACTGCTGAAAGGTGCTGCAAACGCTGTCTCATTAACCGGTGATCACTGGACGTCAGTGAGTAATCAAAAATATTTAGGAGTTACTAAACACTATATTGACTCTGGTAAGGATAGAGATTTTTAGTTAGGTATTTGGAGGAATTGTGCAATAATGACAGATTCACACATTTTTCTTTTGTTTACAGTAAATAAATACTAAACAAGTCAAGTTCATAAAGTTTCTTTGCATTCATTTGATTCCCAATCAAGATACATGTTGTGGTTTGTGTATTTTTCAGTTGCTTGTATTATGTTTTCTGTAAGTTTTTGTATATCTATTCGGTACATTTGTTACCTGTTTGTATATTTCTGTTGCCTTGTTTGAAGATTTCTGTATGTATCTGGTTTTGTTTATTTCTGTTGTGTATATTTCGGTTTACTTATTTCCCTGTTCATTGTGTAGATTTGTTTACCCTGTTTTGACTGTGTTCTGTTCTGTGTATATTTCTGTTTCCTGTTTTATTTTGATAGTCTGTTTTCTGTCTTGTCTTGTCTAGTTTTACTTTCTGTTTTCCCGCCTTGTCTGATTGTCCTGCCCCGCCCTGATGTGTTTCACCTGTTGTATCACCTGTCTCTCGTTTGTTCATTACCTCATGTATTTAACCTCTGTGTTCCCTTTGTCTCGTGTTAGATCATTTTGTATCTGTTTGTGTCTGTTGCCCTGTCTGTCAGCCTTTTGTTTTTTGTGGCTTTTCCCAGTGAGTTTTTCCTGTGGTTTTTTTGTACTGCCGTCTTTATTTATAATAAATCCTCAGTTCGTACCTTCTCCTGCCTGCTCTCTACGTTTGAGTCCTTTTTCCCCTGCTCATCATAACAATACACTGGTAAGAATTGCTTTCCATTGTTACTTAAAAACAGTTCTGAAATGCAAAATAATACAATTTTAATCATGTGATAAAATGTGATTAATCGCGATTAACTATAGAAATTCAGCGATTTAAAAAAAAAAGTATTGTTGACAGCCCTAGTTATTACTAATGCATTAAGTTGTAGGCACTTAATGTTTAATGTTGCACTTGTTCAACATGTTTAACTGCTTTATATACTGGTTATTCTAAAACTATGGATCATGTTTATTGTTTATTTTCATTTCAAAGACAGAACAAGACTGATTTTCCCCTCGTAGATCCTGGTTAAGCTTTGCCAACCACAAGCGCCTCCTTTCCTCTGATAACTTCTGGCATTCCTCTCCCAGGTTTTTAATAACTTTTGGCAGTCGATAATATTCCAAATGTTTTTCTGGGTCTGACCTATTGGTACAACCTAAAACACGGCAATAATTAACCATTTTCCTTGACGGCATTCGGGATCTACTTCAGTGCCTGTGCTTTGTTGTGATGCGGAGTACCTCCAATATGGCGACTTCTGGCCTGATGATACGTCGTGAAAACCCTCTATTAAGCTTCGAGGAAAACGGGTAGAGCCGCTATATCAGACGGCAAAGGCCACATATCTAATGAATGAGACGATTATTTAAACTATCTAGTTACTAAGTTGATAAAGCGACGCAGAATCGCCCACCACATCTGCCAACCAATGTCCTGGGAAACCCTGATCATTGGCTTGCAGTCAGGCCACAGTGTTAATAGTCAGCTCACAGGAGTAAATGCGTCAGTCTTAATGAAAAGAATGAATGGTGGTGTTGGTAAGTTTGTGAACTTGTTTGTGAACTGCTCGTGGTTGTTCTGATGTAGCGACCAAAGTCAATAAGGCACATTTGTAATGTCCCAGCACCCTCAGGACCGTGATAATGTCAGTCGTTTGATGCCAGCGTTATAGTGAGATGAATGAAGGAATGGTAGTGGCGAAGAAAAAAATAAAAAAAACCTTGTAACTGATGACCTCTCTGAGAAAGGGCAAAAGAAAGTTGTTTTTGACGATTTCTCCCAGGGAAACAGTGCATGTATGTGACAGCTTGGAGATGCCAGGGTCTTGACAGCAAACACTTCATTTAGCATCTTCTTTGTTTGTAAAAATAGCACAGGTGTAAATTATGCTTAAGTGTTCATAATCTGGTTATTCTGGGGTCACAACAACTTTATTAAACATAAAGAAATTATTTTGAATTAATATTTGAATGGGAGCCAATACAGACAAAATAACATTTGTAAACCAGCCGAAATTCTAGTATAATGTTTCTACCAAGATAGCTATAGTGGTTTATCTCTGGTTGTATTAGGACAATGCAGGCAAATTAATGAGTAGAGTTGTGATTGTGATGTGATTACGTACTTAGTAGCAGATTAGTCACAACACACATTCATTGATGCTCTAATATTGGATGTCCATGATATTTTAATTGTCTGAACAAATAAAGACTAAAACACCAAGTATATTAAACTACATACTGTATATCCTGATATCATTGCAAAGAAATTGTGCACTTTATTTGCCTTAGTCTAATCTCAGACCTGCTATGTTTATGAAACCAGTTAGAGATCATTTGTACAAGCATACATGCTTGTACTTCATCTTCAACAGCAAACAACACACACAGTAGATCCCACACAGGAGACATCTGGCCACTATGCTGAATGTGCAGCCTTATCCATTCATTTTCAGCAAACGCTTAAATTATTTAGCCCCAGTGCTATTTATGGGCCAAATGCTGTCTTCAGATATGCATGATGTGTCTATAAAGGATTTGATGTCTCCTTGCATTGCATTTGAGTGGAAGAATCATGTGACAGCAGGTCAAAAATGGCAAGAAAACACAAATGGTACAAGAAAAGAGTGAGGTCTGTGTGTCAGGTTTATTCCTGGAGGAAGTGTCTTGGCTTGCGTGACCTGCTCGGAGCAGTGTGTGCTTATGGAGCTAATTGTGCAGACGCGGACCGGCGGAAAAGTTGGAGCGAACGAGGAAACCTGTACTGAACCAGCTGGGTTACACAGATGCATTATATTTGGAGGCTCAGCACGGAGTGGGAAGATTATCTGTGGAGATTACAGAATATTCAGAAATGTGGGTTTAATGCAGTAGCAGAGCCCAATGGCTGTCCTAGCATCTTGTGAAACATTATCATACTTTATATTTTTCCTCCAAAGAAGAGGCGATAAAGAGTTTTAATGATCACAAGACAATTGCTTTCTTGTTAATGCATGCTTTAAAAATGGAATTCTGAGTGATTTCTTGTTTAATCACTGTAGTCTCGTCTACAATCCATGAAGTCATTATAAAATCCAATTTTCATTTTGTTACTCTGACAGATTGGTAAAAAACTAAATTGATTCATGCCATACTTAGTTTATGAAAACCTCTATATTTCCTGCAGCTGCTGGTCCATGGTGGATCATATAATCATGGATTTGTAAAGAACAAATGCGGACATAAAAGCAGCCAATAAAGTTGTTTTTATATGAAGAGTAGCTTGTCTGTGATTTTATTTTTTGAACCATACTGTACAAGACATAAGTTGTCAGGCTATTTATGAGTTCCTGTCTTCTATGAAGAACATTTCCTCAGCGACTACTTTGTTTGCCAATACTTTTTTGTAATACAATATGGAGAAATATCTGCCTCAAAGTAGGTTATGCAGGTTGCACTTGAAGCAGCACCAACAGCAAATGATTGGTGTGAATATGAGAACAGGCTAGTGAGCGCATGCAGCAATATAAAAAATGGCTAAACAGAGAAAAGTAAGAAACACTTGCATTTTAGTAGTAGGCCATCTGACAAAAACTCTGGTCCATCTTCACTTGGCCATAACAAGTTTTCACACTACAGGGCACAATCATACAGAAGGTAAGTGATCTGTTGCGAGTGTGGCGCAAAAACACCACAGCAATGACCACTTACCACCACTTGTGATGCTAAAATCAATTTCTCCCAGATTTCCACTTTACTGTAAAGCTTTTCTCACTTCCTTGGCAATAATAACTCCTTGTCGTGTGCAGTTAACTCACACCCACCTACAGTATGTATTAATATTCTCAAGGATACAATACACATACCTTTTGCTTGTAAGCAGTGGAGGGATAGAGGTATTTATACTCTAGACCAGTTATTCAATGAGAAAGGTATGAGTTTTGAAGACCTGAGAGCTAGTTTTGAGATCCCTAGGACATCATTTTACTTCTATCTTTGCTTAAGATCAGCCCGAAAATGTTATGGAGTGCCATGGGGAAACAGTGTTGAGGTGCACCCAGGGGAAACAGTGTTGAGGTGCACCCAGTCATTAAACGTTTTTTTGATTTCCCTGTGAGAGGATTAGCGTCCAAGATTTATGCTAAGTTGTTGCAAGTATCCATAGGAGGACTCCCAATAGTAAAGAAATGGGAATGAGAGCTGAACCCTGAGGGGAACACAATTAATTGGGAGACAGTTTGGGACAACATTTTCCACTGTTCCAAGAACCCCCAGTATATCCACTTCAACATATTTTTTATTTTATTTAACCAGGTTAGTCTCATTGACATATAAAATCTTTTTCAAGAGAGACCTGGCCAAGATAGCAGAACAAGTTTGTTACATATAAAAACAATTTACAATCACAAAACAATCACAAAAGAGGCAAAGACAAATCAAGTGCATTTCAATTAAATAAAAGTACCATTAGTTAAAACATTTGCACGTGTGGATGGATATGCCATAGGACATATTGGAATCCTCAGAAGAGATACGTCTTGAAAGCCATTCTCACTCTCTATTGTACATTCTGTCAACCTGAACAAACTGGAACTTTCCTGCATATGGTCTGGGAGTGTGAACAGGTGCATTAGTTCTGGCATAAAACAAGATCAATACTATCTGATGTGATAGGATATCTAATTCCTTTCCGATTGTTCTGTCTGTACTCTAAATTACACCTGCTCGAGAGACAGAGGAAGATTTGGCTAGCTGGCTCAACCACAACCAAGAAAATGATCGCTCAATGCTGGCTCCCCCCCACCGGCTTTGTATAAAACAGTGGTTGGCGTATTTTCTAGACATAGTTATGCTTGAGCTCTCTACAGCAAGGATTAACAAAGCCAAATCAACTATCAACCTATGGAAAAGCACAGCAGCACAAATATCAGACCTAATGACCTCAGCATCACAAGAATTAGAGGAGAGTGACTAGGCAAGGTGTGATTTCTGTTTTTGTTTATTTGTTTTTGTTTTCCTCGAGACCGCAGAGGGTGGGGGGTGGGAGAGGGTTTTTGTTCTTGTTCAATTTGTGTTTCTCTGTTCTGTGCACCATCTGATATTACCTGGCACATATTGTGGAATTTGTTATGTATGTCTGAATGATAAATGGTGCTAATAACAATAGAAAACTACTCTAAAAAATAATCTCAAGGATTTTGTCACATACAGGGCACTCACTCCACGAGTGTCAAAGGAGTTGTTTTTTGTTATTTAACCTGTTTTTTTTGTAAATATACACTCTGTGATTGACTATTTTTTCATTTGGATAAACGTTGAAGCTGTAATAATTAAAATGGTTTTTTTTGATAGAAATAGTTGATTAACATCAGAAAACATCAGAAAAATGTCATGTTGTGAACAGTCAAGCTTAGTTTTCTCACTATTAGCCAAGACATGTTGTTTTAGGCCAAAGACCCTTTAGCTGAAGAAAAGACAGAGCTGGGACCCACTACTACATACATTGGCCCTCATTTATGAAACGTACGACCTAAAACAGGCGTAGGACGGGTGTACGCCGATTCCTACGCAAAGCAAGGCATTTATCAATTTGAACGTGAGTGTAGGCTGCAATTAAAATCTCACGTCTGGTCTGAATTCGTGTACGCAAGTTTTCGAGTCAGTGTGGACTTGCGGTGCAGCATATCAGTTTAACAGGAGAAGGAGAAGTCATCAGTTGATCACTTATCAGCAATGGCAGATCTGGCTCTTTTAGAGGACCTCTATGTGCCGGTACAACAGTGCACATGTACGCGCACGGGCCACGGTGGAGCGCTCCATTGGATTGATTAAGGAAATTAATCAACATTGTTTTAGCCTGTGGGGTTCTGGAGCCCGATGACCCGATGCCCAGAGAGCAGTGTCCAGCACAGCCCCAACTGGGGGCTATACCAAGGAGACGGGAAATTATTCCTCACTTTTAAAAGGTATAGTGTTATGTTTGGCAATGATATTCAATACAGGAAACATGACGATGCACAACATTTTTATTTATTCTTCAGGTGCCATTGACCGACATATTTCGGCTTGTTTCAACAAACTTCAGCTAGAGTCCGATTTACTACGGCAACACTTGACTGCATCAGTGATCTCTTTCCATTCTGCATTCTTTCTACAGCCTTTAATACCAGTTTTCAGGCTGCCAAATCTACACACGTTAGTGCAAATGAACCTGAGATATCAGGGTTTCAATGTCCACCTCTGAAAAGTGCCACTTCTTAGCCGGATTACGTCTCGCCATGTCGTAAATTGTAGGAGCGAGGCCTCAAAACTGGGAATATATTGGGGCGTGATATTTAAATTACGATCGTTTCCAGCCGCTGCTTTTATCAATGTACGACCATTCTTACACTCTGATTGGTGTGATACCCAGTGATGGGAATAACGGCGTTATAAATAACAGCGTTATAAATAACGGCGTTACTTTTTTTCTTCAGTAAAGAGTAATCTAGTTGATTACTCTTCCCATCTTAATAACGCCATTACCGTTACTGCCAAAAAATGCGGCGAGTTACTATATTTGAAGCTGTTTTTTTTCATCAGACCAACTAGATCTCTGAGTCTGAGCCAAGAGGCAAAGACTTTTATTTACTGTTCTTCCTTGGTTAGTGGGCAGTGCACGACGCAAGCGCATACATACTGACGATTGGCTGAGGTTGAGTAAAATGTCATGGTAAGCCAATCAGAGGTAGAGTTGGGCGGGTGTTCGAAAGCATGCGTTGTCGAACACACAAGAACAACACAAGCGAGTCAGTCAACGAGAGAGACAGGTACGGCGTTATGAAATCAAGGAGAGGGTTAACTTTTCCTGCTACAGATTTTCCACCGTGGTCAGAAAGAACAGGGGAGACACTTTGTTTCTCTTACTATGATTCTAGAGTCGGTACTCGCTCCAAAGCTAATCGCCGTCACTCTCTCACTTCTCCCTCGCTCTATCACCTACTACACGCACGCACGCGCGCACACACACACACATGCGCACAAGTATAAACATCAGGCCACTTACGTTATTTGCACTACAAAGAGTGTATATATTTATTTATTTTTGGTATAGTGCTTAACAAGCATAATTTCATTTTGCCCAGTTGTGACCTGTTGAGGTGTTATTTGTATCGATCCACTATATAAACATAATATCTACATACATGGCATTTGATTGGAGGCTAGTCTCACTTTGTCCCACAGCAACATTAAAATAGTTTAGATTTGTGTACATTGTTTCTGTTAATAATGTATTGTATTAAGTGTCCATTTCATTATAATATTTAGATGTATCATAAATAATTGAACATGCACATGTATTTTAAGTTCCATTAAAGAGGGGTAGGTGGAGGTGGGGTCACATTTGAGCATTTAAAAATTTACTGGAAAGTAACGCAATAGTTACTTTCAGAAGTAACTAATTACTTTAAAAATTTGTAACTGAATAACTTAGTTACCCTTTGGAAGAAGTAACTAGTAACTGTAACTAATTACTTTTTTAAAGTAACTTGCCCAACACTGGTGATACCAACGTTTTATAAATCACACGTGAAGCCTGTTGTAAGAGGATTTCTGCGCTCATATCTGCACTGGTTTCTATGTTAGGTTGATAAATGAGGGCCATTGTATCAAACTGAGTTGCATATTATACTGGGCGGATGGATGAAAATGGATGAATATTCATATATTATTTATACATGTCTTAATGTTAAACACATGTGGAAGGCACAGTGAATCATTAAGCTGAACTGTATCTGTGGATGGCTACCGTACCTATAGTTAGACTATCATCAATGTTGTGTAAATAAAAAATAAAAAAATGTTTTCCGAATAGGCCGATTTATATTTGCTAATTATATGTTGGATTTTCAAACATTTTTGAAATTTTGATTCAAAAAAAGAAAAAACATCAACAGTAATTTGGCGGGCCCCCTGCAGTAACTCTGAGGACACCCTGTTGAAGATCTCTGACCTAGATAATCAGACAGTCATAAGTCAATGTGATAATGTGAAGATATTCCAGGGAAAAAGTCAGAGGAAGTATTGACTTCCATTTCCTGTTTTCCTGCATCAGTGAACACCTGTGAGCTGCATCACAAGAACAAGCCTCATGACTGAGTAGGTGTATGGGATGCTGAGGGCTTGTGACTCATCCACAAGTCCATCTGAAATGCCTGACCAGGCTCTTCCACTCCCCATCCAGAGGCTCCATCTGTGGGCCCCATGGGCCAGCTGCTGGCCTCTCTCACGCTCCTTCAACCCAAGCTGCTCTGGCACGATGCTCTAGCCATAGTCCTTCCCCTGCCGGCTCAGCCAGCCATCTCTCTTCTGAGCTTATACCTCTCTTTGTTTGTTTGCCTGACTTACTTCATGCTTGGATCCCGAGCCTGGAAACCCAGCTATGGACACACATCAGTTAACTCCACAGCAAGCCCACGCGAACCCAGCCCCTGCAGCGCAAACATTTGGAGGACAACACGCACCTGTCTAACTCTGTGCACCTCAGAGCATGTGAATGAATGAAAGTGTGAAATCGGAAACCAAAGAATAAGCACAGTGTGTGTGGAGAAACTATGGGCTTCTGGTGGTGAATGGAAAACGGAGGAAGCTTGTTTGAGCTGTGCAGCTATCACGCTATAATGTGAACATACTGTGTCATTGCATAAGGTTGTGTGCTCATTAAGGAGGTAAAAATAAGCCTGGAACAGCAACTTTAAAAACTATGCTGCAATTATCTTTGACCATTTGTTAAAGAAAAAAAACACTTTTCGTTGAGATGCTTTCCCTTAAATGTTATGTTCAAAATTTGCATCAAGCTAAACAATATTCAATCAGGAGAGACTTCGTTGCAGATATGCAAACATTTATTACTAACATATAACCAAACAAGTACAAACATAATTATTTGGAGATTAGTACTCCATTGTAAAGGGGTATCTATACAACTAATGTTTAGGAAAACCAAACACATCCCCCAATGGAATCTAGACACTGGTGGTGGTGGGGTGAGAAAATCCGAAACTTAAATGGGCCGTCAGCCGGGAGAAGACCGATACACCGTCGAAAATGCCTGGAGGTAGAAGGGGAGGAGGCGGGTCGCACTCTCGTCTGAAAATACAACTGACAGAAGCGGGAGAGAGAAGATATTTAAAACAAGGTAGTCATGCTGTGATTGGATAGAACATAAGTGCCCGATTCTAATTGGTATACAGAACCGAACCACCCACTGCCCAGCTGATCAGTTAAAGAGAATAGAGACAACGTATTAGAAGTCTCCCTGACAGAATTTACGCTGAGCTACATTAGAGGCAATATATTGCAGATTTTAGCTTAACACAGATTTGTCGTATCAGTGTTAATGTGAAACTATAAGTACCTTTGCAGGACAGAAAAGCTAAAGATATAATTGAGGTAATTTAGAACAGTGTCTGCAGAATTTCATAGTCTGTCCACCGGAAAGCACTGACAAGTTTATGTGTTTCTGACAAATCTAAATTCTATATTTATTCTCTTTTTGGTCTGTTTTGGTCTCCACCAACTCCTGAGGGAAATATTAGCTTGTAAGCTGCTAAATGCTCTACTATGATCACCAGTTAGTAACTAACTGTCTCGCTTATATTTAGTTGTGGGCAGATAGTGTGCCGTGGTTTGGGGGTTAGTAAGTCAAAGATGCAACAGTTGATTGCTTGCTTACTTTGAATTAAGCAGAAACATTTGATTGTGTCCCAACCAAAGCATCTTTGCAGTTGCACCATTAAATTAAAAATTTTAATGCATATGGATCGGCCAGAGCAGAGGTTCACTCTGGCAAAGTCAGCAGGGCCAGACCCTGAATCAATATGAAAATTGCATCAGAGGCCATGCCTAGTGATTTGTGGGCTGGTTCCTGGCTGTGTCCATATCCTACAGGTGGGAATTTAAATCTAACTAAATGTGCTCATCGTTTAATGGGTTAACTCCTCGTCAAGGGTGATCATTTTTTGGGGGGAGAAGTAGAGGAATGGTTTGCCCTGTTTTAATAATTCATCAATGACATGTCCCCAGGAAATTAGTTTTTTTTAATATATTCCTAATGACCCACTTAAAGGTTATGTCCATCAGATGGCTCTAGCTGGAGACATTCTGGCATTTTAATCAGCAGAAAAGATGGTAGACTATGTTTCTTTTTTTTTAATGAATTCCCATGTTTCATTGATTGCATGGAAACGTTACATCTGTCTTGACTGCGTTTGACTATGCAGAGCTGTTTCAAGTAAAGATGAATCCCACCAACAATCCGTTTTTACGCAGTCTTCTGACTGTCGTGCTCATGCACATAATTGTAAACACCCCAACCCTTTGTTGTATAAATCACGTTTTTGCACTTCTAATTTAAAACATAATTCCATTTGAATTACGTATATCAATATAAGAAGGAAACATTTTGAATGTGTTGTTCTGTTACAGACCATAACTGCAAAACATTCACTGACACTTCACATATTTTGTTTTCCCTACAAAATCCATTCTTGCAATACAATATTTGCTAAAGCATGGTATATTTCTTTTGTGGTTATGATTGGACACTTAAAGCACTCAAGGTCAAAGAAAAGATTGTCATCTTGGTTAAAAGTCAAAAGTGACTTAAAGCGCAAAACAGGAAGTGTTTATCATTTTCTTTTCTTTTCAATCCTAAACCTAAGCCTAAACCTAAACGTACCCACACGTGGGACCTACGTGAAACCTAATATCAGGTGTCAAAGTGCATATCCACCATCCACTCTGATTGCCTCACTATGACTTTTACGCGGTACAAGAACATAGCACTTTGTTGACAAAAAAATCCTGCCGGTGAACTAGCCCCATCTGTAACCTTAGTTCTCATTACTTGATCAAACAGTGTTCCCTATGTAAACATCAGGTTGTATCTTCAAAAGTATAGTTGTGATGCCACAGATGTTTACTTCCTGTCAAGAATGATACAATTTTAGGGGAAATTTTTCACTTTTCTCCAAGGTTACAAAGGACAACAGAATCAAGGAGTAACATATGCAGTGCTGAGGTCACGGACAGGGCTGCCGATGTTTCCTGCAAAATGTCGCTGGCAAAACAAATTAGTAGATTATAATTATGTTTTCTTGCAGAGAAGGTTGCTACATGAGGTTGTGCACATAATTGTACACAGGATTCAGTCACACACCAAAATTTGTGCACCCACTTGTAATTATCAACAACCCCGCACATATGCATCTCTTGGCATTTGTGGTTGTTCATTACTTTACAAGAGGAAGTTCCTATATCTTTTGCAGGTAATGAAGGGACTTATTTCCCATGACTTTCGACATCACCACCATTATCATTATCCACATTGTCTGATAAAGTTCCAAAATTCTAAACTTCTCACTATCTCATTATTGTAGCTGAGTTTGTGAACTGTTCTGTGTCTGCAGTTGGTTCTTCCGATGTAGCAACCAAAGTCAATAGGGCACATTAATTTGTAATGTCCCAGCACCCTCAGGACCGTGATAATGTCACTCGTTTGATGCCAGGGTTATAGCGAGATGAATGAAGGAATGGTGGTGGCGATGAAAAATACATAAGAGCCTTGTAACGGATGACCTCTATGAGAAAGGGCAAAAGAAAGCCTTCATTTTTGATTTCTGCATCTCAGCGAAACGGTACATGTATGTGACAGCTTGGAGATGCCGGGTTCTTGACAGCAAACACTTAATTTGCATCTTCTTTGTTTGTGAAGGTAGCACAGGTGTAAATTATGCTGAAGTGTTAGTGTCTAATATTCTGGTTGCTTTGGGGTCACTTGCTACATGCTGTAAGAAGGGAGAAATGAATGCATTTCATATTAAGGAGAGAATCATTTTGTAGGGTGGAGTACAAAGTGGAGAGAAATCCCAGCTACGAAGCACGGAGGTAGAGCAAGGGACAGATGAGGACTCAAGTGTTATTCAGCTATTTCACCATCTGGGTCTTCCAGATGGGTTAAGGTAGAGGCATATGGAGCATGATGGGAGGATGATGCCATTTTTTAATTGTTAATGCCGTCACGCTCTGCCAACTTGTGTGTTATTGACACCACTGCAATGTTTGAGTGCTCTCTTTACAGCATATTGACAAGGTGACCATATTGACCCATGGAGCTTAACATTTTATTGGATGCCAGGAGCAGCTTCACAAAAAGTAGCTTAACAATATAACAAAAGCAATTAGCTGGAGAAATTCCACAAGCTTGAGTGAGACATCATCAGAGGATTCACATGTAAAAAGAAAATAGCTCAGGTGAGATCTAATCTTAAAGGAGTAATAGCATGGTGAAAGGTCATGTGCACTACAACTTCCTTCCCCATGAGTCATGCTGACACAGACAAGGCCCCACATCTGAGGAGCCCATCCCTTCACGTGGTGACTAATCAATGGATGTCAGCCGTTTTCCACCACTGAGATGTGCTCACTGGTCCTCTCTGTACGTCCCATATTAAAATATGACTACACACATCCCCCATCCAACTAGTTCAACCAAGCTAACGTACTGTGTAGAGCAGAGATCTTCAACAGGGGGTCCGGGACCCCTAGGGGGTCCTCAGAGTTACTGTAGGGGGCCCACCAAATTAATGTTAAGTTTTATTAAAAGAATTAAAAGGTCAAAATGAATCCAACATATTAATTAGCAAATATAAATCAGCCCATTTGTGAAAAAAAAAACCCATTGATGCTAGGCTGACTGGCCCATAGGTAAGGTAGTCACTAAGGTAGACAGATACAGTTAATCCTAAGGATT
Source organism: Sander lucioperca (assembly GCF_008315115.2). NCBI lineage: Eukaryota > Metazoa > Chordata > Actinopteri > Perciformes > Percidae > Sander > Sander lucioperca. The sequence continues at coordinate 7,458,594 of NC_050181.1, forward strand.
CACTGTGCCACGTTTAACAAAAATGGCTCCCAATTAAAATTCTGAAGTCATGTAACGTATGTGCATAGTTGCCCTGCAGTTGCTCTGAATTTTCTGTTAAAAAAAACAACATATCTTATCACTTATTTTTTTTCATAATTGTTGCCAATCATGGCAACAATTATTTTAATAGCTTAGTTTTCTATGCACTAAAAGGTGTATATATAAAGGCTTTAGGCCGCCTACACATTATTGTAGGTCCGGTTTAATATGCAACTTAATTTTATATTATATATGGGGGGTCCTTGCTCAATGCCTCTTTCAGTTAAGGGGTCCTTGGCTTAAAAAACATTGTGGTATGGTATAGAGAAAACATAAGAATCTACATTGAGAATATGTTCTATTTTTTTCCCACAGTGTTTGTCAAATGCTACCATAAATGTAAATACCAAGAGTCTGAGAAGCAAAAAGACAGTTAATCAATGCAAAGTTTGGTTTTAACCTGTCGTTGTCCACATTTCATCAATCATTTCATAAACAGGTCTGGTGTTGTTCTCTTCGACGACAAGAAAATCGTCAGCTTAGTAGGTGGGATTAAGAGTGGGGATATCTAGAGAAAATGGACACAAGCATGGTGGATAAGATTGGCAGACCTATACGTGTTGTATTAAATCGAATTACAGATATAAAGTCTTAATGTGTCATATTTCTTAGCTCATTAAAGCCAATTTTACACAAAGTCTGGTTACAGGCATTGGGGACTGCTACTGTATACAGTATGTTAGGGGTGCACGATTCAGTATCGATTTTCAGGCTCAAGATTCAATTCAAAATCGATTTTCGATTAAAAAACGATTCACGATTTAAAAAAAAAAAAAAAAAAAAAAAAAAAGGAATTCTATGAATCAGTTTTGAATCGGCAGAGCTTGAGTCGCGATTTGAATGTGAATCGATTTTTTTTATGCACACCCCTACATGTATGTGCAAAAAAAGTTGTGTAAAGCCTTTTGTGGCTCCAGAGGGAGCTGTCTGAAATCTGATTGCCTCAGGTGATATCACTTGAGTCAGCGTCATTTGGGGCTAAAGACTACAAGTTTGAAAATGAAGAAAATTTGGTGGTGTGGAGTAAGAAAGAAGTGATCTTCCAAGACCTCTGCAACCTGCTCCTCATCTTTACTTGAGGCTAGCAGTTCAAGGCTTCATTAGCCGATACAGCATAACAAGCCTGAATCTCCAAAGTACACAAGTCGAGTTGCATTGTGGGTAATGTGTCCTGGGGTGGCAGTAGCTCAGTCCGTAGGGACTTGGCTTGAGAACCCGAGGGTCGCAGGTTTAAGTCCCGGTACGGACTAAGTACGGACTGTTGACTGGTAGCTGGAGAGGTGTCAGTTCACCTGCTCAGGACACCTTTAACGGGCAGCCCCCTCACTCTGATATCTCTCCGATTAGTGTATATGGTCCTGTTTGTGCATGTGTGTGTGTATTTTGGGCCTGTGAGTAATATGTAAAAGCAGTGTGTAAAATGTATTTTCATTTTAATTAAAAAATGTATCTCTTCTTCTGTGGCTTTCTGTATTATTCTGTGTTTCTCTATGTATATTTGAGGTACCACAAAAATGTGCATTTGCAAAGCCCATTTGAATTTCAATATTTGTTATAATGCATTGTTTACATCCATGTTAACTTGCTAGCAGTTTTCTTCTTCCCTGCCTTTGTCGGCGCGTTACCACCGCCATCAATCGATCAGTGAAATAACATGAAACCACCTGCAGAATGTGAATCGGGAAAACAAAATCCCATTTCATTCAGATTATGTCCTAATGGTTTTCACATACATTCTGGAAAATAACAAGAAAACAACAGTAAAAAGTACTGAATAAAGGCAAAAACACTCATTACAACCAAAACCCTTCACTGACATTAATCACAACCCTGTGAAACCGTTGCAGCCATTTATTGTATAGAGCTGTAAACCCGTGACACATAGCACTATTAAAATGTAAATGATTTGTAGTCCTCATGCCTGTCATTATTTTAGCACCCTGGCTCGTGAAATGGTAATAAAACGTGAAACTTTTGATGCTGCAATAAGTTTCCACGTCACAACTTATAACACTCTTGAATTCTTGAAAATTGTTAATGTAAAGCTGCATAGTAAGAACATATAACTTAGGCTATATCAGCTCTATCAGCATATGATATCGCCATGAAGCTATTGTTATTCAGATGTGAACAGGGGGTCAAATTGAGGGGAGACATCCACTTGCTTTGCAAAATTGATGAAGGACACCATTAAATGAACAATAACACACAGCACTCTCTCACCACCACTACAGTATATATATCCTGACAAATTTCAACAAATTGCCCGCAGGCAATTTGAGCGTATACTCTTTGACACAGAGCTAACCTGTTTTGAGAGGATGGCAATATTGAAAGATAAGGGGGGAGGAGCGGGTAGACCAACAGACAAACACAATAGACAATGTTGTGAGTGTACAGTGAGACAGCAGGGCAGATCTGTCTTCATTTAAAAGTTGTCTCAAGCTGTGATTGTGTCTGGGAGGGCAGACCTGGACTCGTGCTGGATTAAGGTTATGGTGGCTGCTTCCCTCCTGGGAGGAGCTGATGAAAGGGAAGTCTTGTTGGAGGTCTCAGGGCCAGTAGAATCATGGCTGTGGGTTCCCTCTAACTGTGTTGGTGACATGATGGAGGGCTTATCATATTTCCCATCAGTCTCTGTTTTTATTTCCAGAGTGCTATTTTTTAGCAGGCACTGTAACTAACAGCAAGTACATCTATCGGATGTGTGGTTCTTTGGACTATTAAATATGTTTATAATGTTTATCAAATTATCAAAGCAATGTAATGTGCAATTTACGAATTTGCGTATGTACTGTGTAGAGTTAAAATTATGAATTGTTTACATTTCAATATAATGCAGTCCAGTACAACACCATCACCAACTATGACCTTCAAAAGAAAACTATTGGATGAGTTTGTGGTTCTGGAGATCTGTTTTATTGGATTACATTACATTGTATAGGTGTACCTAATAATGTGACCGGGGAATGTATTTAACACTGCAGTAAACTTTTTTCCAACATTTTGTACCTATATACAGTATATTTCTGCATTGTGCAAGTAGCTGTGTAAATATGTGTGGAATAATGACTTGGTAGTGCAACTCTGCACTACACCTATTATTATTATTATTATTATTATTATTATTATTATTATTATTATAATATCCCGTCAGAAAAGTCATACTGAAGTTGGCATACGTATTTATTGTGTATGAATGTGTAATGAATGTAATGCAGATGTAAACATAACGTAATATACATGTAGTTTTAATAAGGATACCGAAGATATTCCTTATTTTGTTATATTCATTGTTATAGCTCTTTAGACTGGTTCTTCGGATTCTGTAACACATGAATTTCAAAAAAGTGTGAATCAAAAAAGTCTTTTCAGATCTTTTAATTCATTGGAAATTCATTTTGATAACTTAGCCTTATTAACAAGGCCCGGAATCCATCCTGACTCTCTCCACACCCCACTGTAAATACTCTGTACCTACTGTACCTACTCTGTACCTACTCTGCTGTAGCGTTCCTTTTTACTACTGTTTAACTTATTTTACTATTTATTTAATTTAATTTTATCGTTATTAATACATACTGTGTGTATATGTTTATACTTATATTGTTTATATTCTTTTTATCCTTCTTATATTTGTATGTGTGACATGCTCCAACAACACCATGACAAATTCCTCGTATGTGCAACGTACTTGGCAATAAAGCCCTTTCTGATTCAGATTCAGATTCTGATTGTAATTAATCAGTACTTCTCAAAGATTCTCAGATTCCAGCTTCTCAAATTATAAGGATGTGATGCTTTGCTTTGTTATACATGACAGTAAATTGAAAAAATTTGGGTTTGAGAACATTGGTCAGATAAAACAAGCTATTTGAAGATGGGACATTTTTCAAAATTTAAAAAAATATATTTCATAGACAAAATTATTAAGAAAATAATCAATATTAATTAATATATTAATCTTTAATGAAAATAAGCCTTATTTTCAGCCCTAGTACTGTATGTGCAATGAATTGTCATAGAGCATTTGCAAAAAAATAAATATATGTATAAGTATATGGACTTCAGCACAGAGAAGCAATAATTACGATTGATGGGGATGTAGTACATCTTCTTTATAGTATTGCCCATCTTTCTTGTGTGAAGTGGCTGCAAGAAGCAGAAAAATAAAACCTGTTGATGAAAGTGGCTCATTTTTGCCTTAGAGAGTTCTTTTGTTTTGTATGAGAATTCCCTGTGTGCCAGTTTTGAGCTGTATGTTGAAGTTATTATACTGACTTTATAATTCCTGAGTAGACAAATGCCATGGGAGAGAGTTATGTATGTGTTAAGTCTGTATCCAGGGTCTTAGAGTATGTGTCAGCACCGTCGAGAGGGAAAAAATAAAATTTTGGATGTTATTGGTAGAAACTGTGAGGAATATAACAATATATGTGCTTGTTGCTATACTCGGCTTCTAGATCATTCTGACACTTTCCCGACATTTCCAACAAAAAATTAAAATCTCACATATTCTATTTTGACATAGTGACCTAAAGTCACTTATCTTCTCGTCCTTCTTTTCACTAATGTTTTTCCACTAATGTTTTTTTTACTGTCTAATGTGACAGTGGTCTGCTACAAGCTGAAGTCACAGTGAGTTCTGCTTGCTGCAAAGGTGTGTGAGTGTGCACTGCAGCAGTGGGAGTGTGAGTCATAGCTGTACCCGCATCCAACTAGTCAGCCATGTTGGCACACAGGTCGGCTCAAGTCCCCAGGACAGAAGAGGATGTGTGCATCTGTCCATCCTGAAATCTATTCTTCATCTTGCACATTCAGAGTGCCATCTCCAATCTAATCCACCAAGCTCATCAGCTACACTAATCAAATGAACATGATAATTCAGCATGACTGCCAGAGTAAACATGATAAAGGGCATGCTTCCATTAGCTAATTTATGGGCTTCCTCATTACTTTACTCATTTACTAAATGAAAAAGAGGAGGTAATATTTGTTTTCATATCAACACCAAGCTGGAATTTCAATTGCCATAAGCAAGAATATTATTTATATGTGGCAAAGAATTAATTGTGTATTTAAAAGCAAGATCTGTTGTTTTTAAAGCTATAGTGCGCAGCTTCTGTCTCCCCCATGAGGAATTATAAGAATTTTAAGTAGTAACAACACAACACAGTCAGCACATCCACATGAGACAAGCCTTCTGTGATCGCGCACCACCGCCACCCGCCCTCCACACAGTTGCTAGTAATCAAAGAGGACACAAAAGATGATAAACTCTTCAGAAGAAGTAATTATCTTCACTCAAGGTTCTGCACGCAGTAGTCGCCGGACTACACCATTTCCTAAACAAAGCCATACTGAGAAATACAGTACAGAGAGAGTTTTGTAGAGCTGATACTCTTAATTAGCTTTGTAGCAACTCATTTGGCAATGGCTGAATGTAACAGACGTTCATTAATATAAAAAAACGTTTAGTATTCATGTCCAGCAGGTTATCACATTGATAATAATAAGACTTGTTTGTGCTAAAACATTCAAATATTGTTTTTGCTGGTCAACAGCACACTGCAGCTCTAAATTGTTGAACATAAGACATTAAAAGCACCAGTTTACTCCATTACAACTGCTTGACGGATTCTAACAGATTGGGAAACCCCCTCTGCCTAAAACCTGGGGTGCGTCTGTCAATTTCCGAAATCGAGTCTGACATTCACACCTCACACAGTGACTGATCAAATGGTGAAAAAAGAAAGTAGGGTTTAACACTTTTATTGTTAAGTGCATGCATGCATGTATGACAACCAGTAGCTATATTGGCTGTTAGATGCACCAATATAAAGTGTCTCTATCTAATGTAGAAGGTACACGGTAGTGTCTGCAGTCTTTATTGAACCACGCTGAAGGTCATCAGCACCAAGCTCAGCATATTGCTGGAAACCTAGACATCAAACAGTTCAGTGAGCTATGGCTGTCAAGACGCCATCAATTGAATGGCTGAACTGTGTCTGTGTGTGTGCGTGCGTGCGTGTGAACTTAATGCTGAACCACACACAGGTTTACGTATTTCCCAGATCTGTCAAAAGCTGTGTTCGAAACAGTTCCCTATCACGGAAATAGTGCACTATATAGTGTGTTCGCCATTTTGTAGTGGTGTTCAAATTCTCCGGGTAAATTTCATTCACTATATAGTCCACTATGAAATACCCACAATGCACTGCTAATTTAAGTGTACATACGATGTACCCTACATTTTACTCCTGTATACCACAATGCAACGTGGCCGTGTTTTCCAGAAGGAGAAGAAGAAGCAGAAAAGGAAAAATGAAGCGGACTTTCATTTCTAAACATATGAAACATGAAACTTACATACAACCTTTTACTATTTTCGTGAGTGCTATTTGTTTGTTTCAGGGACGTGTTAGAAGTATTTTTGTTTGGGTTTGTTCACATGATGCTGGGAGCGCCAGCCTCCGTCACACAAACAATGGCCGCATCTCCTGAAGCAAGTCACGCAACGATGTGTTTTCAGTGAGTGTCTGAAATCTCATTTGGTCGTTCCCTATATAGTTCACTATTTAATAAACACTATATAGGGATTAGTGAGTGAGTGAATGAGGGAGCGGTTTCGAACACAGCTACAGTGTGTGTCACATGGGACAACCATGTGCCTGGGAGACAGCAGTTGGACAATATTAATACTGTACTGTATATAGGATCTTTAAATTTATTTTAAACAGAAGTGTAAGTGTCAAAGACAGAACAAATTATCTTGCTGGGGATCTTGCTGGACATTTCAAACACTTCTGTACGAACACTGAACACTTTATCAAAAGTTGCAATAGACTATAAAACTGAAAAGCATCTCTTATGCTATGAAATTCGAAAACACAAAATACTGGTTGTTTTTCATGATCTTAGTGATTGGCACATCTGGGTGGTTCTCAAACTTTTTACACCGCGTACCAATACAGAATATATTAGGCTCTCTAAGTACCACCATCATGGCTCATGTCAAAATAGAGTAGCATAGTCTTACCCTATTCAGCTACGGACAGTTCACGCAGGAGGCAGGTTTATTCCTGAAAACAATATTTGTTGTCGACAGCCACAGCCATGTTGTACTTCCTCCGTCCCGCTCCAACTGAATCCAAATTTGAGGTATCTCCTTACTGTTTTGCATCATTTGCTGCTAGCAGGTGCTTTGGAGACTTCACAGCCGCTGCTTAAGTATCAACTAGCACTTGTGGTTGTCCACTATAGTTCCAACAGGGCTGCGTCGAAATATTCTCCCCCTCATCCACACTTCTCTTCCTGTATCCTGTATTATGTTTTTAAATTAATTTATTTCATTCTTTTCAAAAAATATATCAGAGATTCCATCCGCATACCAGTTCTTGTACCACGGTTTGAGAACCATTGCATTAGCACGTTGGAAGTGTTTTTCATTCACATAGTCTGGCTCAATAGACGGGCATTGCTGGGACAAAACAAATAAACAAGCCAAACCATTTTTTTCCCTTATTCCAGAATAGATAAGCGGTGTAGCCAGCTCCAGCACTGACACAGCGGAGATAGGTCTGGCAATGCGAGACTATCATTTACATACCTTACAACGGTGCAACAATGCGACACACCATCATTGTCTTATACACAACTACCCAGTATCTCTCCATTGCTGTTGTTATGCTGACTGGGAACCTGCAGGCAGGTCTTCCTGCTCTGGAGTTTCATTTGTACTCGCCATAGTGTGACTGACTTGCACGGCAAGTAGCTAACGTCAGCAAATGGTGCTAATAGTATACGGCTAAAAGTTTCCGGGCAGAACTCGCGCTTGTGAACTTTGGTTCTGCATCAATCTATATACCGTGTATTCTGCGTGCAGTGGATTGTGACCCTCATGCCGTGACGTTTCGACATGAATACACAAACCTTTACAGTAACTAGGCTCTGTGGCTGGAATCAAACATTAAAAGGTCAAAGGAGTATGCTCCATACTGATGAAGTCAGTGATGGATCGAAGAGACCACACAGCACAATACATTTTTTATATATCCTAGTACATTCATCCCACTCAATGTTTACCGTACAGCTGCAGTTGTGGAAGAGGGGCAAAGTAACAAGCAATGTAACATAACATAAACCGATTTAAACTACATAATGATCAGGTATCAGATAAATAAGAAGATACGTACACATACATATTGAACAGATCATCCCACAGGTTTGATTTTGTACACAATGTTTTTAGCTAGCCACAAAGATGTACATGTAACCACTGTTGTAAAGGGAGTCTTCCATCCACCTGCTGAATTAAACATAAGGATGTTTCATACAATTATAAATTCTCCTTTTCATCCCGACACAACTGTGGAATTGTTTATACTCTCATATCTGTGGGTTGTTTTTGTTTTTTTTACATCCTACGCCCAATTTCAGATAACCTTGCTCACAATTGAGTTTGGACCTGAGGGACTTTACCAAAGTGAAGGTGTAACTACAATTATTATTAATTTTTTTTTTTTTGTCTGTATTTAGTTAACAGTGGATTCAGGAGTTGGAAAGAAACTGCACAGACTGACCCTCTGTTTCCTCTCAACTCGCTTGAGGTTTTCAGGTGCATTTCTTTAATCTTTTTTGAAGGATGTTTTGGTAACACTTTACAATAAGGTACACAAAAAATAGGTAGTTAATGATTAGTTACTGTTTTTCAGAAGGGTAGTTACTGTTTTTTGAATGGGTAACAAATGATTAGTTACTGTTTTTCAGAAGGGTAGTTACTGTTTTTTGAATGGGTAACAAATGATTAGTTACTGTTTTTCAGAAGGGTAGTTACTGTTTTTTAAATGGGTAACAAATGATTAGTTACTGTTTTTCAGAAGGGTAGTTACTGTTTTTTGAAAGGGTAACAAATGGTTAGTTACTGTTTTTCAGAAGGGTAGTTACTGTTTTTTGAATGGGTAACAAATGGTTAGTTACTGTTTTTCAGAAGGGTAGTTACTGTTTTTTGAAAGGGTAACTACCCTTCTGAAAAACAATAACTAGCCTTCTGAAAAACAGTAACTAATCATTTGTTACCCTTTCAAAAAACAGTAACTACCCTTCTGAAAAACAGTAATCATTTGTTACTCTTTCAAAAACAGTAACTAATCATTAATTACCTATTTTTTGTGTACCTTATTGTAAAGTGTTACCAATGTTTTTTTTCCTCTCCATTTTGCCCATTTCTGGGTCTAAGGACACATTACTGATGTTGGACTCCCTGGTGTACATGTATGCATGTGTCTGTGCCTGGACACGTCTATCTGTTTAAAACAGAAGAAAGAGAAATGTCGGGGGTCCATGCAAAAGATGTTATTATACAGTAATGGTATCTGTTTGCCAACTGCCTGTCTGTCTGAGATGTGTTTTCCTTGTGTGTTTTTCTCGTGTGTTTTAGGGGCATTTCACACCTACCTCGTTTGGTCCAGCATTGTGGACTTTTCAGATTGATCCAAACCAAAATAACAGGTGTAAGAACCTCCCCCAGACCACAGTCCGGACCAAACAGCCAAAATTTGGTCCGACCAAAAGAGGTAGTCTTGGCCCGGATCAAACTGAACCATGGTCCGGTTTGTTCCTAGTGTGAAAGCATTTTTTGGATGGTTCGGACTTTCGGACCAAATACAGGAAGTTCTGGCAGGCTATCATCATGTTATACAACCGGGGAAGCTCCTTTAAGGAATAGCTCAGTGCTTAGTGCGTGAGAGAGAGTGAGTGATGATGGATGTGCTCAGAGCAGACAGCTGTCGGCTATAAGAGCAGAGAATAAATTAGTAGTTTACTTGTTAAGTGGTAGTAAATGTACAGTGTAGGTTTCAGTTTGTCTCTGAATAAATGCTGTAGCTCTTGAAAACCCAAGTAAAATTCCTGTGTCTTGCTTCTCAACAACGCAACAAAACAAAAAAAGCCGCGGCAGCACGGGGAGAGCAGGAAGTCAGAAATAATTCCAACACCAGAAAGAGAATACGAGAGGACGGGGAAGCCCGTCTACAAACAAATCAAGTACAAGTATTGGGAGACGCGGCCCACGTATGTGATGGTGAAAGGACAAAGTTATGTCTTGTGTATATGTGTATGTGTATAGTTCTTTAGTACGCTTGCATAACTGCGGTGTGAAACCAAAACTAAATATACAGAATGTAACAAAAACATGAACCTTGGTCTGGACCTTGGTTCAGACTTTTAGGTGTGAAAAGGCACTAAAAGTGACACCCTCACTAGGTTGCTAATGTATTCATCCATGTCAGATATTCATATTAACAAAGCATTTGTCACTTTCAAAATCGTATTAGATTAGTTCTGCAGAGTATTTTGTTCCAAATCTCCAAATCTAATTATGCTTTCCAATTAATCACTACACAGCATGCACAAGGCTTCTGATTACTTTTACACTTTATAACCCCAAGCTCTATAGTTGTAGTGAATGTTATTTTTTAATAATGCTTAATTAAGCTTGTGGACTGATGTTTTGGCCTGAATTTGGCAATGGTTACATAGTGTTCTGGCTGATCTTGTCCCCGTCACTGGCACTGCCTCCAAACCAGTCCTACCTGGCACTAAATGACCAGCTGTAGTCCAGAAAGCAGCAGTGGTTGCATTACTCTGCAGCCAAACAATGCAGGAGCCAAAAAGAGTGAGGCATGACTTTTCCAATTAGGATCAGAAGAATGTGTATTTTTTGTAAGTGCTCGTGCAGGGTTTTCTCATTAAAAGCGGGATGGGGAAGGAAAGAGGTAAACAAGGCAACTGAGTGTGGCAGATACACAATTAGAAGAAGAAGTAAAAAGTTAGGATCACCAATTCCTTCATTCACTCTAGCAATCATGAATGTACCAAAATACATGGCTATCAATGTAGTTATTGTCAGACCAGATCAACTAACTGAGTACCTTTGCCCATTCTAGTTGCACATCACCTCACGAGTTCATATAATTGGATTCTTCATTTCGAAGGAGTGTTGGCAGTAGTTAGCACTTCACAACGATCTTTTCTTTACATGTCAAGAGTAAAGAAATTAACTAAAATATTCATTACAGCAGTCAGGCCGTCAGAATAACTGAACTGATCTTGAGATCACACAGGTGTCTACTTTGATGACAATCTGAAACTATTAAGGCACCTGTTTCTTCACTATCAGATACTTCAAGGGGAACTAAAAGACGTGGGAGTGACTGCAACTGTGTACTACTCTATTTGATCTCCAGTTTTATTGAAGTTTAAAGTTAAAAGGATCAAAGACCCTGAAGCTTGTATATATGGTTGTATATATGCACACACATACACACATATCTCTACTGTATAAATGTCTGTATTGCTACGTTTTTTTAGTATACATGTACCATGTAGTAGCATGTTACTAGGAGAACAGCCGTGCTACTTTTGCATCCTCACAAACCTGAGGACACAGTAAAAGTACAGCAGATATTTGAGGGATTTCCCACATGAGAGTGGCCTAGAGAGGTACAACGCACGCAAGCTAACTGCATTCTCACGAACAGGCTTGAGCTTCCTGCTGGTCGCTCTGTGGTTTGTGGATGTCAAAGAGCATCTCTGCTCCCTTTCATATGTTGTGTAATTAGCCATCAGTTCTTCATAAATTGTGGCTGTTTGTAAATGATTATATGTTGCTTTTTTTGTTTGTTTATATGAAAACTGAATGTCGAAATAAGGTTAAGAAATTGCTGCCAAAAAGCAATTTTAAACACACACAAAGCTACACACACACACACACACACACACACACACACACACACACACACAGTCCCCAATAAAACTCCACAGCTCAATTATGCTCACAAATACCCACATACCTCACAGCCCAGTGTGGGCCTATAAATCATGGTCTTCCCTATCAACTGGTCTTAATGATGAGCAGAACAAGCCTACAGGGCAATTCAGGATGGGGGGGTGATGAGAAAAGAGGATGGAGAGGTGGAGGCAAGACATTTAGCCGAGCTGCCATCGCACGTGCTTTCTTGCTAACAGACATTTTTCTCAATCTGGCCTGTCACACGGTGGAATGTTCTAAGCAAGATTAATCTCTGGTTTGGGATGCAGGTTAGGTGACTACTGTGACATTTGTCATGTAATAGAAGAAGCTGTACTAAACAAACACACAAAGGACACCATCTAGAGTGGTGGAATGCAGAGATAGAATTTGTTTTTATTTCCTATGTCCTGCTTGAAGAGCTTAAATGATCAACAGGTAGGGTGACTTTATTGAATTGACAAGCTCTGCTGATCCTCAATCAATTGACTTTTGCTGGCAATATGACAAAAATATCCTGTATTTGACACAAATCTCCTTTCTCATAACACAAAAACCTTTTAATAGCACATTCAATGTACAGTAGCTTGGCTACAAGGGCAGGTATTGAAAGTGTAATATTTCCTAATGAGAGTTTTTTGTGGTTAATATTGCTGAAAAGCCCGACAGGCAAACACTCCATTAAAGGATGTGTTTGCATGGTGGGCAAGTCCCTAGCTAGCTTCTAACAATTAGGTGCATCTCAACATGAGACAAGTTAACGCCAAAGAATAATGAGCAGGTCAGCTAACAAGTAGCCAGCAGCCCACATCCTGATTAGCAGAAGCGCCAGCGAAAGGACCACTCACACACTAAGAGAGCCATTTAGCATAATTATATGTCCAGAGAAGAGAAAAGTGCTCAGACGACGGGTTCATTGTTTTAGATTGCATCATCTTGCGTGTGTGTCGTTAATCATATTGTGGAGGAGGGAATAAGGTGAGCATTAACGAAAGCTATTTTTTTATTTTTTATGTAATTTCACACATCAATGCTATTGTGGGATGTATTGTGTCTAACCTGCTTTCATGTATTACACGTTCCTTACAGTGGATACTTAGTAGTTTTCTTCAGCTTAATAATAAACCACTTCATCTTGGACTCTACTGTCGGTTAAATATTTTATATTAGGGATAATTAGGGCAACAACTAGTGATTATTTCCATTATTAACTAATCTGACAATTATTTTTGACACAAAATGTAAAATTCATGGCTGTCAACATTAGAGCAAATTTAAGACATGGACAAATTAACCTTTACAATCAGAGATCACACGTATAAATGGAATAAGATCTACCCCAAAGAAAAAATCTGTAAAATAAAATATCTCCATTTAGCACAAGACTTGTAATAAGGTACTCCCCAATACCCACTATCCTTTTTTGACAATCAACTAATTGATTAATCAACTATTGTTTCAGCTCCACTGTACTGTATATCTCCTTAAATAATAACAGGCCTGATATCACAACCAGTACGCATAACTGGACAGTAATGGGTTGATTCATCAAAGGTTCATTTCAGCAGCACTCATAAGTATATGGACTGAAAACACTGCAATGTCGTCCTTTGTTGGTTAAAAGGTAAAAGTCTCTTGAACATCTAACCACACCCAACAACACAATTGTTGTAATTGTGACCACACCCAGCTGTGATATGGTAAAACAAGCAGGATTATTAGACTGGGTTACTCTAAATACACACCCTTTAGTAAACTTATTCATCACTGCAGCAACGTGAGAAGTTTAACCAGTGGAGGTCAGTAAAAACAAGAGTCTCAGCTGGCGTTAAGTCGTGCTTTAAACTTTTTAAAGTACAGACCAGATGTGATCGACTCACATCCAGTACTGTTTCTTCACTTCTCACTCATCGTCACTGTCACTGCATTGTAACGTTGCTGCATTTAACTCTGTGAAAAGACTATTAATATAAACATCTATACTCACAGTTAAAGGTCCTATAACATGCTGCTTTTTGGATGCTTTTATATAGGCCTTAGTGGTCCCCTAATACTGTATCTGAAGTCTCTTTCCAGCCAGTCCCACAATGAGCTTTCCTTAGGATGTGCCATTTCTGTGTCTGTAGCTTTAAATGCTATTGAGGAGGAGAGAGGCGGGTCAAGGTGGAGGGTGGGGGTGTGGCCTTGACCAACTGCCATGCTTCGCTCGTTTGCAAGCCATGATGTCTCTCTCTTTCTCATGGGCGGGCCAAATTCTCTGGGCGGGCAAAGCAGAGAAAGGGGAGGTAACCTCTTCCCTTATCACGTCATAAAGTGAAGATTCCAGATTGGCCCATCTGAGCTTTAATTTTCTCAAAGGCAGAGCAGGATACCCAGGGCTTGGTTTACACCTATCACCATTTTTAGCCACTGCGGGACCATAGGCAGGCTAGGGGAACTCATATTAATGTTAAAAAACCTCATAAAGTGACATTTTCATGGGACCTTTAAGGGATGTGTAGTTACCTTAAACATAGAAGAATGATCTCAACCACCTCTACAAAGTGATATGTTCTTTTTTTGTATATATTCTATTTATTTTTTTATTTTAAGCACTGGTATTGGACTGGTACTTGGTAACAACCAAAACCCTGAGTTCAGGTATCAGAAACGTCATCAGGAGGGTCATTTCACGACTACATCACTGTTTATTGACAGGAAATTACATGTGTTTTGCCGACACCTGATAGAATATTGACATGTCTATACATTACTTTGATGATCTATCCAGATGTAGACAGTTGTTGTGAATTCACCATGTGACCCAAAAGTGTAGTAAATGTTTCACTCGTTTTCCTTCAACAGTCACAGAAATTTGGAAAATAATCTTTCTCACTTCTTGTGATGTGTCACGTTATCACGTGCGCATTTTTATCGTAGCATTTAAAAATAGCACATGGATTACTACTTAGAAATTATGAATGGCTATTGCATTAAATACATCAGTGAAAAATAGTACAAGCAGTGTGTTTTGTATGTTGAAATGTTTACAGTTTTTATATAAGATAACTGTGGGCATGATGGTTGAGGTTAGTATCTATTGAAGCCAATTTAGGTAATGTGTTGACTTTGTACAGCTTTGAATGAGAGCAGTTTCGGACATCGCTAAGCCTAATGCTGTTATGTTGCAACAGGAAAGATAAGTTATCCTCAATTGAGTTAAGATCCATTAACTGCTTTACAAAACCAAAATCACTTCAGTGTGGTTTTGTGGTAATAAATGGACCATCATTTCTTCTGAGCAATTTCTTCAGTGATAGTTATACAAGCTGACTAGTGTTTGTATTGTCTGTTGTGTGATACTGGATGTTTTAAAATTGTATGAATATGTTAAAATACCTCTGATTGGATGGACTATAACTGCTGGAATAGTGCTGTTTTTAACACTCTTATAATTGACAATATTGCCTTTCAGTGTGTTAGCTACTCTAATGAAATCTAGAGGAATTGTCCTGATGAAAAGAGGGAAATGTTACTGAGGGAAAGAGGAAAATTTTAAGGAAGCACTATCAGTTTGAAGAGACAGCTATGTAGGGGGGATTCTAATTTGCTTTAAGTTTGTTGGTTGTTATTTTGCACTCATTCAATTTTTGGTGGCATCTGCACTCCCCCCCCCCCTTCTTGGAGTTATGAGTCATCCCGACCAAAATCCCTGCATTACAAAACAATTAGATCACTAGCCTCCGGTAATGCAGCAGGGATCTAATGCTCCATACCTACTGCCGCGGTGAGAAATGGAAGGGGAGAGGGTGTCTGGAAGGGAGGGGCGACGGATCTGAGAAGGCAGTAGAGGAGGGAGGACTGCAAGAACAGGAGTATGACTCACAGATCACAACAGACACTTTCCAGATATACATTTTTTTTTCTTCTGAAAAGTTAGTATTTTATCTTCTGTCTTGTGTCGTTTTATGTTCATCAGATCAGCTTAGCTTTGACGTAAAATGTTTGTATTGTGAGTGATTGATGACGATTGGTCCATTAATGTTTCAGGAGAGGAAAAAATGAAAGAAAAATTGTTACTTAGTGTGGTATCCTTGATCATCTCACTCTCTCGTCTGATACTCAATCTGATGCATCAAAGGGTAGGCTATTTTATACGAATCACTGGTGTGTTATAATCTAAATATTGCTAATTCATTTCCCTCGTGGATCTCTTCACAAAGCCTCTTAAAATCATTGACTGATAATGAGGCTCATTAGTGCGGCTTCATATTCTGTCCATTTTCCCCTCTGCAGCTTACTTAGTTTTGACAAGCAACACTAACAAGCAGCTGCAGGTCTCACTGAAGATGTTTTCTTTGTATACAAAATCTCAAACTGCGGTTTATTATTTTTAGAGGACTGGAACATGAGGATTAGAACTGGTTGTTAATCATTCAATAGACTTTATTAGTGGCATTCAGTGGAATATGTTTTTTAAATTGATAGCACTGATTAAGTGTTTTTAAATCCAAGTAAATTATTTCATTAGCTTGTTTTAATAAATAACCTCCTATATTTAGTCATCGCCTGGTAAGAATTCATCTTTATTTAGGCATAAAAATAGCTTTCAACTACACAGACTGACGCATTTATGAGGCTGATCAGTATCCATATGGATTTACTTTTCTTACACACTGACTCACCATGCATAAATTCATTTAGGAAGTCATGATGGCTGCTTCTCTGTTCAAATGAATACTTCCAATCTGTTATTTCTCTTGTGATCATAAAGTGGTGGAAAGTGCCTGGATGGATCGAAATCATCAGAAGGGAGAAATCGTAAGACTTACAGTGCATCATGTGTTGAAGCTGTGAAAAGTAATTTTGATTAAATCGAACATGTGCTCCACAAGTGCAGTTTGTGTCTTGTCAGCTGGCAGCTAATTAATTCCTTCAGCATTCTATATTAATGAATGTCAATGTGTCGCCAGTTCCACTGGTGATCAGGTGTAAAAGCTCATGCAATCTCGATGATAACCTGACCTAAATATTAACTTGTAAAAATGATTATTTTTTTGAATATATCTCTGAGCTGTGTTATGTCTTTGTTCCTGTAGCAAAGTTTCTTGATTTTGTTAAACAGAACTGCCTATTACACATGCTTTATGGCTCCAATATCACATTTTCATTACGCAGATGCAAGATGTAATATGGATCTCCTGTCATATCCCCGCATTTAGCCTTCCAGATTTGCCATACCTAGAGTAGCATTATTTTGAATGGTCAATCACTCCACCATAATTAGATTTCACCTCAGTTTTGGCCGACATTCTCCCCCAGCTTGATACTGGGCATTTGTCTGTGGTAATAATATAAAAACAATTCTATGGCAGCTGAAATTGAGTTTATGCCTTTTTCATTTTTAGTGAAAGAGAAAGGCGGTAACTGAATCATACCTATCATTTAATGCCATATATTCTCAGAGTTGAGATTATATAATAGTGGACATAACCAATATCTTCAGACAAGAAGAAAGAAAGCTGCTCATTACTCAGGGTTTTCATGTCTCATCTTCTACTTCCTTTTGTAAAACTTGCTTTCATAAATGTTAACTTTTTCTTGGTGTCTGCCTTTCCACACACACCCATCCACACCAGTGTATTTTCTTGACAGTGAAACTGTAATTGAATTGCCTTTTTCTAAAACTAATCCTGTGGTGTGAAAGGTGTTAAGGGGAAAAAGCTATAAAACCTATTTATAGTGTTTCTGTAGGATGTGTGGGTAGAGTGGCAAGTATTCACAGTGCAACTTGCTTTTAAATGGTACATGAGCAGACTGACCTGTAATGGAAAATCACATATTTGTCTATTAACATATCTTACTATTGACTTGTTTTTTAGTTTTTAGCTGTGTGAACTCTGTTTTGATGTATGGACCCTGATGGCCTAACTTTATGTTCTTCTGTTTATCTAAAGTGCAGAGACTGGCCTTTCTCTACCTCTCATTTTGGTCACAGATTTGGAGGTCAGAGGTCAGATGGACTGATAGTCAGAAGGGCTGTTAATTTTACCCCCTCCCCACTGCTGTCAGCTTGTAAAGGATTGATAAGCAAGTGATTCTCCAAGACTCTTTGTTCATTCACTCAGACTTTCATGATGAACTGAACCTTCTTTGCGCAAAGCATAAATACTTAAAAGATTTGGTTGAATGAAGCCTTATTTCAGATCTCACCTAGGTATTAGAATTTCTACTACAGACCTCACCCAAAAAAACGTCTGTATGGGTCAATTAGGCATGCAGCTCATAACGACCCACAATTACATTTCTTGTTAGGCGGCGACCTCACATGATTGTAGTAATTATCGCGAGAGCAAACGAGGAAGTGAGGTGACAAGTAAGGAGGCAAATTGTGGTGGTGTACTGACTGAGGACTTTTACTCAGGAGGCTGGGGTACGTGTCCCGTGTGAAACCAAAATTAACTGTCATTTTGAAAAAATTTTTTACAGACCTCAGCCCATGACGCAATGACATCTGTGATGTCCCGTTACATCCTCATTTCAGTACTTTTACGTGACTCATTTTAAGCCAATCTCTGATGTTTTACTAACCCTACTTTTTTTGTTGCCTAAACTTAACTTTCGTTTCACAACGATAACTACGTGTTCAAAACTGCACCCTTTACATTAAAAAGAACGGTCACATGATAGCGGTTACCTGATTAAACAGCCACAGTGCAGCAGTTAATAGAACGGTGGAATGTGATGTTTTGGGAGTCTTTGGAAATCAACCTATGATGTCGTTTAGGTATGAGGATATTTTATATATGAGCCATGTAGAATATAGGAGTCATCTTTTGACCTTAGGTTTGGTATATCAGTTTGAGGTAACATGCTAATAATTTGCCCTGATACCTTTGTAAGAGTCAATAAATTCACGATGTGTTTACAAGATAAGATTAGATAAACCTTTATTGATCCCCAGCTGGCATTAGAAGAACAGAAATAAAGTATTGAAAGTATATAAACATACATGAGTAAATAAGAGGTACATAAATTAAAATAAACAATAGAATAAACATAGAAACTATACAAGAGAATTTGGAGAAAAAAACAACATGATAAAGTGACAGTGGTGTAATAATGGCAGCAGAGTCAAAAAGCCTATTTAAACCACATCATATCATATAGTATATTGGTCAGGTGTACACTGATAACAGAGACTTGTTGACTCTGCTGCTTGTAAAATGTTTGACCTTTTGGCTCTAAGAGATAAATATGGAGTGTCATGTTTCAAGACTGCATGTCCAACTTCAAGGAAGTACTTTGTGCATGAAAATTATAATAATGAGCCATGATGTTTCTCACAGCCAGACTTCTAAGCCGTGTTACTAATCAAAGCTGTTGCCTGAGGTGAGTGGTTCATGATGCCTAATTAACAGCTGTGATGCTGGTATTGTTTTCACATTGTAAGTCTGTGTGTGTCATCAGGGCCAAATGTGGTCTTGGAGACACCTACTGCAGCGGGAACTACCACAGGGGTGGTTTTGAGTACTTTGCCAGTTGTCCATATGTCTGTCTGTCTGCAGACAGATATCCTCACCGCAATAGCGTCACAACCGTGCAACATGCCGTCCCGAAACTTTACAGGTGTGTAGTTGATTGGTCCATTGACTCAGACCAAAGATGGGTGTGGTCCGAGCAAGGGCGCCAGAAGCTGGAGGGTAGAAAGTAGCGGCCCTGACGTTGCGGTAGGGCTGGGCGATATGGACCAAAAGTCATATCCCGATATATTTAAGCTGAATATCGATATACGATATATATCCCGATATTTTTTTTGCAAAGTGAGAGCAAATGTTCAGTCAAAGTCAAAGCCAAATATGACATGTACAGGGTGGGAAATTTGCCTTGTATACCAGCCTCAGTGGCGGGTGGATTGTAAAACATTCCTTATAACGGATTGGACAGCTTTTGTCAAAGAAAGCTGTTGCTAAGTAACAATGCACAATGCTTATAGGAGTCACGTTACGTTACTGCTAATGAATCCACAACATTTCCAGATGTTGCTGCTTCATAATAAAAGCATTCAAATACCAAAATAACGGAGGACTTTTATTTATTGTTTATTTACTTACAGGAAATGAAACCGTTCACAGCCGGGGGCTTGACCACGCAATATTTCCGTCAACTCCAGACTTTTGTCGAGTAGTTTTCAGCGCTAGTCCGTGACACCATTATAGTACACCACTTGTCACTTTTCTTTTCATAAGGCACACTGCGGGAAAAATAAGTTTGCAGTGAGCTTTTTCGGGTTGTCGATAGCTTGCGGCTGGGGCTTCTGCAGCGCACAGTTTCACACACTCTTCGTATTGCAGTTTGTGCCGCTGTTTTAGGTAGTGAAAAAGATTTGTAGTGCTTCCACCCCTGGCTGTAATTTGTTCATGGCACTCCCTACATATAACGTGATTTTGTTGCTCATCTGATACTTTGAATCCGAACCATCTCCAAATTACTGAGCCACTGCTTTTTCTTTTACTAACCAATTCCTCCTCCGCACACTCCGCAGACATTGTTGCTTTATGTTTGTTATAGAGTGGCTGAGTGTCCGTTCCTGCCCCTCCCCCCTCTGTGCATGAACGAGAAGGGGCGGGGCGCTGGGAGCAGTGCAGAGAGCTCCGCCGGGTCAGCGGCTTGCTTGGAGCAAGGATCACAGCACAAATTTGAACTATATCGATATATGCGATATGGTCTAATTCCATATCACGTTTAAAAATATATCGATATAATTGTTAATATCGATATATCGCCCAGCCCTACGTTGCGGCTGGTGTGATCCCATCGCAAGATGGTCTCTAGTTAGAAACAAAGTTAGTTTTTGTGTTTCGGTACCAAAACAAATCCTGCAGCTGTTTTCACCGACAGATATACATATGTGTCGCTGCATTCTGCCGTGCTAGGGTTTCCTATATATACACACACTTTTCCTCCACTAAACTACTGGACAAGAATATCATTTGAATGTCATGTACAACAGCAATCAGGAGAGGATATATGACAACATTATGACAGCTGGTTGAGGGAATATGTTTATGAGTTATTTAACCATCATTTATAGTTTGGAAATGCAAGTGTTTATGCGAGACGGGATGAAACACCTGCCAAGCCAGCCAAGGACCAAGGAAGTTAGAAACATACCAATTTTTACAATTGCACTAGAAAAGACTGATATGTATGCAAATCCATACAGCTCAAGCGAGGCATTGCAATTTCCTCCGACGTGGCGGGGGGAGAGGATGGAGGATACTGCAAAATGCAAAAGATTTCCTCAAAACATTTGCCAGAATCCCCATCTTTATCTGCAAGTCATCTCTCGTGGAAATCAAAGAATTTCACTTGGATTTGTGTCAAGCGATGCAAGCGTCTTCATGTGAAATGCAGATTTTTCTTTTGGCACTGGAGCTTTGCCAACTACAAACGACTTCTGGGGTAACCAAGACAGTCTGGATCCCCTGAGCTACAGATGTGTATGTATTGGATAATGAGGATTGGAGGGGAGTGGAGGAGAGCATCAGTGCTAGTAGATCTATTTCTGGCTGCAATTGAGTAACTTTAATAGAAAAATTCTGAATTACATTATATCTATTAATCAAAAAAAAAAAAAAGACACAAGAAGCCTCCTCTTAGAGGGATGTAAAGCTCTATCTTGGTAGTCTTGATGCAAATTGAAACCTGCCAGAGAGTTGAATAATGAATTACAGCCTTTAATTTATTCTACAACATATGATTATCTTTATGAGCAGAAAGATACAGTCTTTCTTGATGTTACTGTATTATATTACATTCATTATTCTCACACAGGTCAAGGCCGCAGCCTCTGCTGGACATTCTCCGTGCTGGCGAGCCGCTGTGATCACTTGTGGCAGCATCATCTGCTGCAGCTCATTTACTATTCCGCATCAAAGAGAAAACACCACGACAGCTGCAAGTCCATCCACGACAAACGCCCACACACACTTTTGCACACACACTTTTGCACACACACTTTTGCACACACACACATCTATTAAACTAATCTTTGAGCAGAGAACGGGATTCATTAGTGAGACCAACGGTGTGCTCCTCACTAATACTGATTTTCATGTCTCTTTGATACATCTCCCCTGTTATTCTTCCTGACACTTCAATCCCATAATTGTGATCCCTGAAGGTAACGAGAATTATATTACAGTGACAAACACTATATTTCCCTCTGTCCATCAGCCAAGTGAGATAATGGAGAGTAATGTGCAACTACCTTTGTTACTTATTGACTTTTGAATTAATGCTTATAAATTAGATTAAAAGTTGAAGTGAGTTGCATATGAACTCCGAGTAAAATTGGCGTTCGTCCTTGGAGGTGCCAGCCCTGAGCCACACAAGAGGCTGCTTTAATCAGTAACAGCATGTTCGATGGAGTACAATTTAGACATGCCTATAGAAATGATTTGTACAAGGCTGCGCTCACTGAAGGATCAATAGCAATTAGAGACACTGTCACCTCTCTCACCTGCTCAGTATTGACAGAAATATTAGAGAAATTAAAAGCGATCTCAGGAAACTGCATTTACAAAAGTGTGTCTCCCTGTCAATCTGGAGGAGTTCTTGTTGTTTCCATCGGGAGTTTGAGAAAAATCTAAAGTTGTTGGCATTATTACTCACTCCAAGTCAATAGTTCAGGCAAGTGGAGGAAGAAACATAAATACTTCGCAAAGGTTTTCTTTGTGCTCTGTTATTGTTGCTGAGCTACTGTTTGTCCAGAAGTGGATTTTATCTCCTGCTGGGATTCCCTGACAAAAGAGCTGGAGAATCGTTTTATACCTGCCCTGAAGTCTAGAGCACTAGAAACCCCGCAGGAGCAGAGTGACATTGTAAACACGCCCTCACCAGATCAGGAATTTCCAAACATTTTCTGCATTGGAAACCGCCACCAGAGTTCAAATTTTTTCACAAGGTCAACAATAAGCATTAAACCACTCAGATTAACACTGCAATTAAAAACAGCAGTTGACTGCTGTCTGTTGCTCCTATAGGACATGTTGACTTAAAGTGATACTGAGCAAAGTAAAGTTGTTCCCCTCTGTCATTGATTTTCATCAAATTTAGTTTTTTTACTGTAGACTGACCTAAATCTCATTCCTATACACCTATACTATATATCCTATATTAAGACCCAAAAAGATTGGTACTACCAAAAGTGAGACCCGAACTTACCTGAGTTAAAAAGCTATATTTTTGCTTTATTTCATCCATTTCTGGCCATTATCGTGCCAAGCTACGCTAAACTCGGTCTTGTTTCCTTTTTGTTCAACACACGACATGCATGCAAGCAGACTATTGACACAGTTGGAGAGAGAAATGTCTTAACAGATTCCATTTGAAAATAATGAAACCCGGACCACATCCCAGCCACAAGCTTTATGTAACACAACGGCCCGTTCGGCTCGGGTAGCTGAAAGCTATAGTGCGTAGTTTCCGTCGCCCCCATGAGGAATTCTAAGTAATGACAACAACACTGTTGGCGCGTCCACATGATACAAGACTTCCGTGATTGTGCACAGCCCCCACCCCTCCGCCACGCAGTTGCTAGTAGCCAAGGAGGACAGGGAGGATTAAAAAAACATGAACTCTTCAGAAGAGGTTATTATCTACACTTGAGCTTCTGCCCACGAAAGTTGCCGGACAACAAAATCTTCTGAACATAGCCATACTGAGAAATATAGAGAGAGTTGTGTGGAGCTGATAGTCTTAATTAGCTTTGTAGCAACTCATTTGGCGATTGCCTGAATGTAACAGATGTTCATTAATATTAAAAAGTTACGCACTAAAGTTTGAACTTTAGAGGTCATAGTGTGACAGGCAACCACACTGAAAAGGAAGCAGATCTAAAAGAAGAGATATAATCAGAAATGATGGAGGATACCAGTCCAGATTAACGTATAGTACTACAATTATTGCAAAACACTAAAGCAGTGTCTACAGAACCGACAGTGTAGCTTAAAATTATGGAAAAAACGTATTTAATTTTAGTATAAAAGTATTTTAGTTATGTTGATATTCCATGTTTAGTACATTTGCCTCAAGCTAGTCAGTCAGTAGAATACACACCTCAGGAGTGACCTAGACAATGCTGGTTATTGCATGTAGAGACTGAAATGTAACTCAACAGAAAACGTAGCTGGAGAAGGCATTATTAAGTAAATGTAGCCCAACTGTCTGTCATAAATCATTACATGAGCCCAAAGCAAATCTACAAGATTCCTGTAGAACAGGCAGCTTCTTCAGCCAGAAAATGTTTATTAAATTACAGGTTTTGCTGTCCATTTCCTGGAACTGTGAGACACCCAATGCTTCAATTTTGAAGAAGTGTGTTGAGATGCTCCTTGTAAATGTAAGCAAGTAATTACTCCCTGAGCATTTTGGTGACTCCCAAATGTCCCCTAGCAAAAATTCTACTTCTTAGTTATTAATTGTGCTGCATTGATGAATAAAGGCAGACAGTAGACAGCAATCCGGATATCATTTTAGTGGACGAGAGCAGGAGGGCAAAATAAGTGAGGGCGGCAGAGAATATTGGCAAAGTCTCACTGACACCTACATTTCCTACTACATACATCTCCTAAATTAAAGCAAATCATCTATCATGCAATGCTCAAAATCAAGGCCGCCTCAAGGAAATAAATTGCAACAGTGGTCTTCTGGGCATCGTCCTCCCTCTCAGCATGGGCAGCTACTTTGAAAAACGTGACTTGGGAGAAATATGTTTTTCTATTAATATTCAATGGATGCCAGTACCAAAGTGACTTGCTTACACTTTGAGAATATCATTCATCTTGGTGTGAGAATATTTGAATGTATAGGAGAATTGACCATATGAGGGTGTAGCTGCTAAATAGTAGTGTTGATCTCTTTCATGGTTCCATATCTCTATTCTTCTTTGTTGACAGTTACTAAGTGTTGTATTTATAATGATGTACCGTTTCAGTTTAAGCCTTGTATAATGTTTAAGGCATGAATCTTCCCTATGTTGCCTCCTATCAGCATTATTGTGAAGACGCACTACAAGGAGAAAAAAAAAGACAAAACAGTATAAAGAGAGAGAGAGATTTCATCCTATCGACCGAAATTTCTCACGATTGACAATAGTTTGGAGAGACAAACTTCCTGGCCCACCTTTATAACACTTCTTGTTGTTCCTCTTGGCTCAGACAATGAGGTTTGTTAGTGCACCCATGGCTAAGTAAGCTGTATTTGTTGAATGCTACATGATTATCAATGTTTCATTGTTTTTTGTTTTTTTTTGTTTTTTTTAAAGATTATTTTTTTGGGCTTTTCCGCCTTTAATTGATAGGACAGCTAGGTGAGAGAGGGGGAAGACATGCAGGAAATCCTCACAGGTCGGACTCGAACCCTGGACCTCTGCGTCGAGGCATAAACCTCTAAGTATATGTGTGCCTGCTCTACTCACTGAACCAACCCAGCCACTATGTTTCATTGTTTAATATATCAATGTTTTTCTTTGTTCTCACTAACTGTCCAATGTTCTAAATTTACCTTTGTTACAAAATAATGTGAAACCATTTGAGACAAGTTAACATCTTAGCCATGAAGACAAAGTTGAAAACCAAGGTGCCGAAAACCATAATAATAATAATTACAAAGTATAGATTTTTCTTTGAAGAGAATAGTCATGGCACTCTAAATGTGCTGACATCTTTGAGCAAGTTCTTTTAAAATACCATACCTCCCAAAAGCTCTTTGTGCACTTCCTACATTCAGTATAATTAAACATCTAGAGATTATATTAGTGGGTCCGATGGGATTGAAAACTGTAACACTGGTAATATTTCATCAAAGCATCAACAAATTTGCCCACACAGAGACATAAATAGACACCATGAGCATCATCACCGAATGTGGGAATCCTCCTTTCCTGCTCTCCCTCCAGTTTCACATTGGCAGCAAAACAATATACAGAAAACAGCTATTTCATTGCACCTTGAATGAGGGTTTTTGTTTACACTTTACCATGTAAACAAGTGGGTTTCACTCTGCTGGTTTTTCCAGAACAGAATGTTTTTATGATTTCGTCATATTTTATTCTGCGAATCATATTTTGGGCAGGTATAAAGTTGTTACACTCCTGTAGCCATTTTGAATTATGTGCATAAATGTTGAACGTATATTTATGACATGTACATCTTATGCACTGTACAGTATGTGCATCAAATACTACACATCAGTTTGCAGTGCGTGTGCTACTGTATGCACGTTTTACATAATGTACGTCTACCCTAAATGCAAGTCATTTTCCTGAGCACTTTATGGTTTTTAATGACAAAAATACTTTTGCTATATATATGCAGTACAGCTGTCTATTTTCATAACTTCAGCTAAAAGTGAGAAACAAGTTCCGTAGCTTGGAACACATGGTAAATATACACTAAACGGTCTTGAAATTAGCATAAAACTGTAAAGAGAGGGAGGCTTCCTTCGCATGCCTTTGGGCTACAGCATTTAAGATGGATGCTTTTCTTTTCTGGGCCAAGTAGAGGGTGTGAAGCTGTAAAAAACTAGAGTTCAGATGGGCTCAGATGGTTATTAATGGAAAGAACCAGGAAGAGATCAGCCTCGGAGGATGAGTCACTCAGGCAACAGCCCATCCCCAGAGGCCTCCGCTGGGCAGTCCTTTATTACCCAAGCCTTCCAGTGGTTGGGTGGGATCTAAAGAGCTACCACAAACAAAGCATTTTTAAGGTTTTGCTGTGCCTGATGTCTCCTGCTTCTCTCTACTCAGTGTTCAACTCGCCAATAGCTTGTTTGCACAAGAGGCGTTGTTATAAATAAACATGTCTGGTGGAGGTGGCTAGAACAGAAGATAAAGAGGATACAGTGGAAAAAAGAACAAGAAGAAAATTGAGGGTCACCTATTTTGTATGTTTTGTCCAAAAAAATGTAAAACAGGAGGAAGTGTGAAATGTCGTATTTAACACACGACATGCATGCAAGCAGACTATTGACACAGTTAGAGAGAGAAATGTCTTAATAGATTATATTTGAAAATAATAAAACCCGGACCAAATCCCAGCCACAAGCTTTATGCAACACAACGGCCTGTTGGGGTCGGGTAGCTGAAAGTAGAGCTGGGCAATATATCGATATTATATCGATATTGTGATATGAGACTAGATATCGCCAAAATCGTAGATTTTGGATATCATAATATCGTAATATGGCAAGTGTTGTCTTTTCCTGGTTTTAAAGGCTGCATTACAGTAAAGTGATGTCATTTTCTGAACTTCCCAGACTGTTGTAACTGTTACCCACTTAGTCATTATATCCACATTACTGATGATTATTTATCAAAAATCTCATTGTGTAAATATTTTGTGAAAGCACCAATAGTCAACACTACAATATCGTTGCGGTATCGATATCAAGGTATTTGGTCAAAAATATCATGATATTTGATTTTCTCCATATTGCCCAGCCCTAGCTGAAAGCTATAGTGCGTAGTTTCTGTCGCCCCCATGAGGAATTCTAAATAATGACAACAAAACTCTCTACGCGTCCACATGATACAAACCTTCCATGACTGCGCACAGCCCCCACCCCTCCGCCACGCAGTTGCTAGTAGCCAAGGAGGACACGGAGGATTAAAAAAAACATGATGAACTCTTCAAAAGAGGTAATTATCTTCACTCAAGCTTCTGCCCGCGAAAGTTGCCGGACGACAAAATCTTCTTAACATACCTCTTAGATGTTCATTAATATCAAAAAGTTACGCACTAAAGTTTGAACTTTAGAGGTCATAGTGTGACAGGCAACCACACTGAAAAGGAAGCAGATCTAAAAGAAGAGATACAATTAGAAATGATGGAGGATACCAGTCCAGATTTAACGTACAGTACTACAATTAGTGCAAAACACTAAAGCAGTGTCTACAGAACCGACAGTGTAGCTTAAAATTAGGAAAAAACAATTATCTTAGCTATGTTGATTATTCCAAAGAAAACAGTGCTGGCTTCAAGGACAAAAACATCTATCACATTTATTTCTCCTGAGATTATACAAATACTTGAAAAAGAGATTGTTACTGGGCTCAAGAAATTTCAAGGCTAAAACAGAGTCAATCTGGGACACGTCAGAATACAAGCAAAAAGTTAAGATCAACCACTCGTCTAAAAATAGGTATACATTTGTCTGAATTGACCCAGAAGATCAGATATTCTGTTATGATGTGGTCAGATGGGCTCAGGGTGATGCATGGAATGAGGAGTGTGCATCCAGCACAAACCAGACACAAACCACAGATGTTGCAACCAAGAGATGGGGCAGGATCTGATCGATAATATACCATGACCCATTGCAGTGTCCGTTGTTCCCACCTTTAGAGTAATCGATGGGGAGGCATACCAGACGGGCAGAGGGTATTAAGTAATTCAGGTGGGTACACATGGTGACCCTCAGACTGCTGTGTCCACGCTGTTGCAAACATGCTCCTCTCCTCAAAACATCTTTGCCATGTACTCGTTCACCTTGTCAACTTCAGAGTTAGTCGGGCATAGTATGACGCATTCACATAGCCACTTCGGGTTGGCAATGTTGG
Source organism: Sander lucioperca (assembly GCF_008315115.2). Classification (NCBI taxonomy): domain Eukaryota; kingdom Metazoa; phylum Chordata; class Actinopteri; order Perciformes; family Percidae; genus Sander; species Sander lucioperca. The sequence goes on from NC_050181.1 coordinate 7,487,087, forward strand.
TCTGAATGTCATCATACACCTAGTCTATATCCATGACGTTCCACTTCCGGGATTGTTCCGGTGCCACAGGAAATTCCGCTGGATGCATGTCTTTTCGCCGATGTCCGTTTCCTTCCGCTTTCTTTGTGTTGGAATTTTAAACTCCGGTGGATTTATCAGGGGTCCGTTTCAGAAAGCAGGTTTAGTGAAAACTCTGAGTTTGTTAACCCTGAGATGAGGGAAACTCTGGATTTTCTGTTTCAGAAAGAGAGGTTAATCAAACTTAACTTAACCTCAGAGTCAGTTACTATGGTAATTGAGCCTGTGAACCTAACCTGGTCGGGAGCACAGACAGTAAAAGAAATGGACCACCAGATCCCGTTGCTCTGGACGGAGACCAGTGAAGGATATTAGAAGCACTTTACCGGTGAGCGCTGAGCGTTACTGTTAACGCTCAGCTGTTACTGTTACTTACTGAGCTTGTCGACGTAGATGTGACGTGAGCAACCTGTCTGAAAGTTGTAAGTCTTCTGGTAGCTGTGCCAAGAGAAATCTCAATCATTCCGAATCTTGCAGAGACGGAGAGCATCTTAGTAATTAAACTAAACAGCTAATTAAGGTTGAAACTGCCTGCGAGCTTCACCTGTACTGTATGGTAATTCCTCTACTATGCGACAGTAAGTCGCGTGGTTATGACACAATCGTTAGCCTATTTTTACAAAAACGGCTGCTACAGAGCCATAACGTGAGATACAAGGTAATGGAGCCTTTTATACATTGTAGTGTTTCTTTAGAAATAAACAATGGCCAAATAGAGTCTTTAAACGCTTCAGATGTAAAGTTATTCGCTGTCAAAGTGGCGCCAAAATGAATGGCAGTCAATGGGATGCTAACAGTGGGTGATGGCTTGATAGCATCAAAATGGCTCCATAGGAGGTACGCTTTGTGGAGGATGGCTTAGCCAGTTGCTAACTTCATCCATCGTGGACATGCTCTTACATCCCAGCAGATTATTTGTGTCACAATACGTTTTTTTGCAAACAGCAGTTTTCTTTATACCATTGGTGACGCGGAGCATATTAGTAAAGCCACTGTATAGCAAAGTGCTGTGACTCGCTCTGAAACGTGTTTTAAACGTTTTTGTAGTGTTCCCTGGACACAAACCAGTAAGAGACATTAAAAAGGAGTTCCACAGTATTGCAGGTGAATGATGTAAACTCTTTGAAATAAAAGATTATGAATTATAATTCTGTTAATGATGGGGCTGCAGCCATAGAATGAGATTAGTAGGCCTAGTACTTTATCGCCCACATGATCGCACCTAAATGAAATAGATTATAGGTTCAATACCATTTCACCAGTAATATTATACTTATGATTAAATATATTGGAACTTACGCATTCACTCTTGCAGCAATTTTCTCCCACGCAAATTCTTTCTCTTTTGCAGCAGCCGCTGTGTTGCTTTTTTAACTAAATATATGTTCAAACTCGCTGTATGTGCGCATGAGTATTTCTGCCGACCAGTTTGTTTGTGGTTGTTGAATCGTAGTATCACGGCTTCATTCATGCTGCCTTTTTATAGTGGTGGTGCACGTGCTTAACTCTGAGTGAACCTACTCTGAGTTGATTGAACCAACTCGAATCAGTTGTTCTGGAACCGAAAACTGAGTTCTAATCTCAGGGTAAATCAACTCAGAGTTCAGCAGTCAACAGCTAGCCAGACTATCTGTCCAATCTGAGTTTTCTCTCGCATGACTAAAACAACTTTTGAACGTACAAGTTCCTTCCCGAGGCTATTTTGCAGTGGCTCCTTGCAGAGCTTAGCACCGCCCATGAGGATTGTGATTGTTTTTTAAAAAATGCCAATAAACCAGAGCACGTTATTCTCCCATCCCAGAATGTTGTGTGGACTAGCCAGACCCTCCTCGCTGTGGAGGATGGTCTGGCAAAGCGAGACTGTCATACACCCAACTGTCAATGTCCTCAACCCTTTCACCAGGAGGAGTGAGCGATTCGTTCAGCTGCAGACTGTTACGTTCTGGTGTTGGAATCCTCTACAGTGAAATATTCACACTTTACACCATTTAACATTAGCTGTCAGTATTTTAAGCGTGTTTAATCCAGCTAAGCTAACGGTAGGCTAACATTACCTGTTGTCAAGTGTAGTGTTAACTAGCACCACGTGCAGCAATGCTTCTGTTGCCTATACACAGTTACTTCGTATGTATATATTTTTTTCTGTATTTATTGTTTATTTGTATTGTTTAATATGTTTGTTTGTTTGTTTATGTATGCACCTTTCACCAAGGCAAATTTCACATAAGTGTACTTATTGTGGCAATAAAACTTTTACTGATTCTAATTAAGTGGCAACGAAATGAGGCACCGAAATCTACGTTGCTGTTAGGTCCCGTAGATACCGGTCGTTTAAGCACCGGTGCCATATTAGCACCGGGTTTCGGTAACCAACCCTATTCGTTGAGTTCAACAGCCAATTCACCCTCCTCTGGAATAACAGCAATCTTTCCCTCACTAAGGTCCAACATGTATTTGTCAAAATCTGCTTTGTCTTGTTGCTGTCAAGCAGTCTGGGTGATCGTCATGTTTTTAGTAAGATGAAGAATCTCAACATTTCTCCACAGGTATGAGCTTTTAAAGCACCTTCATACTATATCCGTGTGGCCACCATGTGGCACAACAGTAAGGATCTGCCTACAGTCATTGAAAATTAAAAAACAGTCGACAGTAGGGCAGGACGGAAAAACAATATCGTAGTTAACAAAGAATGGAATAAAATAATGATTCTAGTAATGCATGTAACGTTAGCTTCTTGTAATATATTGCTTATGTTTTCTCCTTGTATGAGGGAGCTATAGGCCTACTTATGATACAGTTCAGGTGTATTATTTGCTTGTTTAAGGCGGTATTAACGCAAAAATTTATTAGTGGTTTAAGTTAGTATGGCAAACTTACATAAGAGTTGCGCTGTTCCAGTAGGCTACCAACTTGTGCTCATTGACTCCAGCAAAAAGTGTTCGGTTGGTATATCCAGCAATCATGCAACCTTGGTAGCAGCAGAAAGTGAACGGCAGTCAATTAGCCACGGCCTATAAAGACCCACTACGGACGTAGGTGAAGACGACATGCTTGATGCAACCCTGCCCCTGCTGCTGCACAGAGGCTCTTTGCTTGTTTATTCACAGTTTACTTCCATTAGCATGCTGCGTGTGACATCTTTTGCACATGCAGGTCAGTTCAGTTTCACAGTTCATTAATATTGAACGTGTTGCGTGTAAAAACTGCACCAAAACTGGGAATCGGTGTTGCCTCAACTGCCATCTCCTTGTGTCCCCAGAATGTAAAGCAGGACTGAAAAGTGCAAACTTTTTCAAAACAGAAAAGTTGTGAACTCAAGACCCCTGAGGTACATTTTAAACCATCTCTATGCCATCAGCAACGGAGCACATTATTTCCTAACCCTCGACTGCCCCGCTATCTGGCCTAATATGTCCGTCTAGAGCTCATGAGACAATCTCCAACACAACAGCTCTGTAGATTTATTCAACCTCACTGAACTGTATTTGACTTATGATATGGCGGTTCCCATTATCGGTCCAGCAGTGTAGGTGTAGGAGGCTGGCAGAAGCTGCTACCTATTCGCCACTTCTCAGCTGAGCCTAGCACTGCGCTCACACATCAGTTGGACCAATTAGCTTTTTCTGTCACTCTGCTGTCATACCCTGGCTCAGCTTACTGTAACACAGAGGATTGATGTTACAGCCAGACACTAGAATAGACCCTGTGGGAGGTTGAATCTAAACCCACAATATGTGGCTTCAGTGGAATTAGATTTCATAAAGTCTGCTTGAACTGTGAATTAATATGTGTACACTGGCAACATGTTGTGGTTTGAAGTAATCTGATAATAAAAATGATGACTGTGCACTTTAAATATTACTGATAAACACAATCATTTGAATTATATATACAGTGCTGCTCATAAGTATTCATACCCATGCTAAAGTTGACTAAAAAGAGGAATTAAAAAAAAAATCATCTTTTGGAAATTGATCTTAATGCCTTAATTAAAATAATTAGGAAAAATCTGACCTTTTAAGGACACCAATTTTTTTGTGAATGAATAATGTATCGTAAATAAATAAATGTTCTTTCTTAAAATACAGGGGCCATAATTATACATACCTCTATGTTAAATTCCCATAGAGGAAGGCAGATTTTCATTTTTAAAGGCCAGTTATTTCATGGATCCAGGATACTATGCATCCTGATAAAGTTCCCTTGGCCTTTGGAATTAAAATAGCCCCACATCATCACATACCCTTCACCATACCTAGAGATTGGCATGGTTTTATTTCAGTTAGCCTAATAGCTAACTGAGATAAGGTCCATATCAATGCAAATCAAACCAGCTATTAGGCTTGAGTTTGTATGTGCAAGCATATTTAAAATGTTTTTGTTGCTGTATCTGTATAGTCTGGATCCATGGAAGAACATTGCCAGGATAAGCCTGACAAGGGATGTCTGGCTTCACCTTCACACTAGCAAGCTAACAAACACTGAAAATGGCAAGTTTTGGACAGAAATCATGCAATAAGGCAGGCCTGTTCGGTTCTTTCGGTGAATGTAAAGATTTACAAAGAATATGTTTACAGCATTTGATATCCAACTGGGACGTTTCGGGACCGATTGGCGGGGACCGCTACAGACAGAGTTAACACGTTCGGCGATACACTGGTAAAAGCAAATTACGTTTAACCATGTATCCCGTTAATCATGTTACTGTATTGTGTGAACAGTTACCTTCATTTAATATTTTATGTGTTGTTTTCTTTTGCAGGGTGCAAATGTTCCACCGAAAAAAGTTATTTACCGAGACTACTTTGCAGAGCCACCGTCGCTGCATCTGGAACTTACAGCGCCACCCAAGATTGTGATTGGTTTAAAGAAATGCAAACAACCCAGAGCATATTTTCCTCCTATCCCAGAATGTATGTGTGGTGTAGTCAGACCTATCTCAACAGCGCTGTGGAGTAAGGTTTGGCAATGAAAGACTACATATCAACTCACGAAAAGCAACTAAAACATGATTTGATAATTATCGAGCTCTTCCACTTTTTAATAAAAAGGAATACATATAAAGTGGGAATTTCAAAAATGCAGGTGCATTTTAAAGATGATAATATGTATCGATATTTTCACTTTGGATCAGTGATATTGGATTGTTGATCATTGAATTGGATTGTTGATCATTGAATTGATATATCGATCCAGCTCGATACTAGCTTTCCCATTCCAATGTGCCCTCTTCTGTCCTTTATGCACGTAAGCAGTTGTCTTGTTTGAGATTTGATGCATAGAGAGTGTGTCATGTTTGCCACAGATGAAAGCAAGAAAAATAATAACAAGACATTAATAAAACATGAGAGTGAACTAACCTGGGACCAAAGGCGGAGGTTTGCAGCATATTTAGTAGCAAAAAGAGCTTCAGAGTAATTGGGGTGAGGTTACATTCGGGGTTATTTAAAAAGACCAAAAACACAAACAGACCACAAAGTCAGCTACTATACTAGGGCTGAACAATTAATCGCATTTGCAATAATATCGCGATATGTTAAAATGCAATTTCCTAATTTAGTAACGTGACTCGCGAGAGCAAATCAGTCTGCACTCCGCAGAGAAAGCATCAACATAGCACGCTAACGCTACGCCGTACCTTGAGCAGATTTATGTCATTCAAACAACTCTGAGTTGTAGTTGAAAATTTTTACAGCCATTTTAATAAAATGAAGGGTTTTATTCGGGCTCCAGTCCATACATGCAGTTAATGGATACATGCACGCAGAACTGAAGGCTCGGTTAGCAACGACTAGCTCTGATTAGCGGTTAGCTAGCTAGCTCCGTTATAAAGATATGGAGCAGAGGAGACTTATTAGTACAGTTAATCCCACGGCAAGACCACCAGCAGCATGCTACTATTAACGTAATGATAGCCTCTCTGAGCAAGTGCAACGTTGACGCTGTCTTGCACGTGGCACACAACTTCATGAGGGGGAGGGGCTGGAGGCAGCTCCTCTGTGTGCGCTGTAAAAAAAAAAATACACCATTGTGTGTATGTATATATATTAGGGCTGTCAATCGCATAATCGCATATTTTATCAGGATTAAAATTCTATTATTTTGCATTTCAGAACAGTTTTTAAGTACATATTAACAATCGAAAGCAATTTTTACCAGTGTATCTTGATTGGGAATCAAATGAATGCAAATAGTTACTTTATGAACTTGATTTTAAGATTTATAAATATTTATTTACTGTAAACAAAAGAAAAATGTGTGGATCTGTCATTATTGCACAATTCCTCCAAGTACCTACAGTGAGGAAAATAAGTATTTGAACACCCTGCTATTTTGCAAGTTCTCCCACTTAGAAATCATGGAGGGGTCTGAAATTGTCATCGTAGGTGCATGTCCACTGTGAGAGAAATCACAATGTATGATTTTTTAACTATTTATTTGTATGATACAGCTGCAAATAAGTATTTGAACACCTGAGAAAATCAATGTTAATATTTGGTACAGTAGCCTTTGTTCACAATTACAGAGGTCAAACATTTCCTGTAGTTTTTCACCAGGTTTGCACACACTGCAGGAGGGATTTTGGCCCACTCCTCCACACAGATCTTCTCTAGATCAGTCAGGTTTCTGGGCTGTCGCTGAGAAACACGGAGTTTGAGCTCCCTCCAAAGATTCTCTATTGGGTTCAGGTCTGGAGACTGGCTAGGCCACGCCAGAACCTTGATATGCTTCTTACAGAGCCACTCCTTGGTTATCCTGGCTGTGTGCTTCGGGTCATTGTCATGTTGGAAGACCCAGCCTCGACCCATCTTCAATGCTCTAACAGAGGGAAGGAGGTTGTTCCCCAAAATCTCGCAATACATGGCCCCGGTCATCCTCTCCTTAATACAGTGCAGTCGCCCTGTCCCATGTGCAGAAAAACACCCCCAAAGCATGATGCTACCACCCCCATGCTTCACAGTAGGGATGGTGTTCTTGGGATGGTACTCATCATTCTTCTTCCTCCAAACACGGTTAGTGGAATTATGACCAAAAAGTTCTATTTTGGTCTCATCTGACCACATGACTTTCTCCCATGACTCCTCTGGATCATCCAAATGGTCATTGGCAAACTTAAGACGGGCCTTGACATGTGCTGGTTTAAGCAGGGGAACCTTCCGTGCCATGCATGATTTCAAACCATGACGTCTTAGTGTATTACCAACAGTAACCTTGGAAACGGTGGTCCCAGCTCTTTTCAGGTCATTGACCAGCTCCTCCCATGTAGTTCTGGGCTGATTTCTCACCTTTCTTAGGATCATTGAGACCCCACGAGGTGAGATCTTGCATGGAGCCCCAGTCCGAGGGAGATTGACAGTCATGTTTAGCTTCTTCCATTTTCTAATGATTGCTCCAACAGTGGACCTTTTTTCACCAAGCTGCTTGGCAATTTCCCCGTAGCCCTTTCCAGCCTTGTGGAGGTGTACAATTTTGTCTCTAGTGTCTTTGGACAGCTCTTTGGTCTTGGCCATGTTAGTAGTTGGATTCTTACTGATTGTATGGGGTGGACAGGTGTCTTTATGCAGCTAACGACCTCAAACAGGTGCATCTAATTTAGGATAATAAATGGAGTGGAGGTGGACATTTTAAAGGCAGACTAACAGGTCTTTGAGGGTCAGAATTCTAGCTGATAGACAGGTGTTCAAATACTTATTTGCAGCTGTATCATACAAATAAATAGTTAAAAAATCATATATTGTGATTTCCGGATTTTTTTTTTTAGATTATGTCTCTCACAGTGGACATGCACCTATGATGACAATTTCAGACCCCTCCATGATTTCTAAGTGGGAGAACTTGCAAAATAGCAGGGTGTTCAAATACTTATTTTCCTCACTGTAACTAAAAAACCCTATCCTTACTAGAGGCAATATAGTGTTTAGTAACTCCTAAATAATGTTGATTACTCACTGACTTCCAGTGATCACCGGTTAATGAGCAGCTCATTTCTGCACAAGTCCATGTTAACACAGCCCATCTCCACTCTTACTCGGCGACAGAGAAACAGGCTGGATAGTCTGGTACACTGTTGTTTCCACAACAACAAAAACACAGCAGTCTCTGAACTTGCGTTGGGAGTTTCGTTGAAGTTGGATGTAGTCCAGTTTTTGTCTAATGAGCGGACACTTGCAAGCAGGATTGATGGAACAGGTGGCCTGCTAGCATTAGCTTTCCACCTAGCTAGGTTATACTCCAGCCCGTTCGCGTTTCACCGCTGAGGATGTCCCCCCGTGATCGCCCGCTCCAGCCGCTGCCTGCTACGGCCGCTGCAGCTGCATATATATATATATATATATATATATATATATACACACACACACACACACACACACACACACACACACGTGATTTAAGTAGTTAAATAAAAGATGTCATTCATATAAATTCATGCATTACCTAATTTCATCATCACATACAGGCCTGGCCCCCAGGAAAGAACAGTTTGTTTAATCTATCTAATCTTGTGTTGTTCATATTATACAATGTATGTATGTATGTATTGTTGAATAATACAGAAGACAAAGAGCTTAAAAAATAATCGCATATTAAATCACAATATTGGTGAAAAGAAACTGCAATTAGATTATTTTCCAAAATTGTTCAGCCCTATACTATACATAGACAAATACATTTGTGTGTATACACACACACACACACACACACAGATATTACATTACATAGATATTACAACTGTAGTTGTTTGGCTTATAGCCTCATCAAAGGAAGCTAGGATAAATGCATCCTCAAGGTCCAATTTGAATTACAAATCTGCCTGGAAGCCTTTTTGTATTATCTTTAAATATTTAACGATGTCAGTGTTCTGACATTAAGATGTCTTATAATAGCAATGTTTCTGTTGATCAGAGTACAAAGATAACGCAGATGCACAAACCGGTATTAAATATCTACATCCCCTATCTGGCAAGTCCAGGACTAGACAAAAAACATGCATTTGTAATTTCCTACAGAAACGGGTATTTATTCTACAGGACATGTAGTGGAAATGTGCAAAACTCATGCATACTAAAGAATTTGTGTACAATGTGATGCTGGGCTGCAATAAATAAATAATTTTCTTGTCAGTTCACATGCAGACTACATTAATCAATTAATAGTTTAGTCTACAAAAAAAAAGCTGGAAACAGAATGTTTCACATTTCTGCTTGATTTAAACAATTAACTGACAAATTAAATTAAATTAACTGGCAAAGACTAGATAGATAGATAGATAGATAGATAGATAAACTTAACACAAAATGTAAGGAAATTTGTGTTTGGTAGATTATTTCTCTGTGGTAACAATGCTTTAGCATCTACTTTAGCACCTTAACTCTTTAAATTTCTGAGAGTGATTTTTTTTTATATATGTGAGATATATGTGTGTGTTTGTTGTGTTATGGTTGTCTAAGCTACTGGATGCCTAAAATTTCCCTCGGGATGAATAAAGAATCTATAACTTAGCACAAAAAGTAAGGAAATTTGTGTTTGGTAGATTATTTCTCAGTGGTAACAATGCTTTTTGGCAATAAATCTTATACTGTTGGAAAGCCTGTTTAGTTCCTTTTTCAAATGGTGCCCCATTTGTAAGGAACATGCATTTGTGGGATGAGCAGCAGTGCTGAGTACGTGGGTTGCGCCCATGAAAAATTTGCCAAATCTTCTCTGACAATGCCAAACAGCTTATTCTGCCATTGACTCGTTTGGTGTTTGGTAGATTGGATGATTCTGCCTATGGCAGTTGGATCGTAGGGTCAAAGTGTGGAGAAGACGCGGAGAACGCTATGCTGATTGCTGCACTGATAGAGTAACACCTTTTGGTGAAGGCAGTGTGATGGTGTGGGGCGGCATCTCCCTCACTGGAAAAACGAGGCTTGTCATCATTGGAGGCAATCTCAATGCAGAGAGATATAGAGATTCTGCAACCAGTGGCAATCCCATATCTCCACAGTCTGGGACCGAACTCCATCCTCCAAGATGACAAGGCTCGCCCCCACAGGGTGGGGTTTATCAGAGACTACCTCCAGAATGTGGGAGTGGAGAGGATGGAACGGCCTGCCAGCAGTCCTGACCTCAACTCCATTGAACACTTGTGGGATCAGCTTGGGGGTGCTGTTCGTGACAGAGTAACTAACACAACCATATTGGCTGACTTGCGACAAATGCTGGTTGAAGAATGGGATGCCATCCCACAGCAGTGTGTGACCAGGCTGGTGACCAGCATGAGGAGGAGGTGCCAGGCTGTTGTGGCTGTGTATGGTTCTTCCACACGCTACTGAGGCTCCTGTTGGTTAAATGAATAAATTGTTAAATTGCCAATATGTCTTGTTTCTTCAAACTTCAACCATCCAATCCACCAAACGAGTCAATGGCAGAATAAGCTGTTTGGCATTGGCAGAGATTTGGCAACTTTTTCATGGGCGCAACCCACATACTCAGCACTGCTGCTCATCCCACAAATGCATGTTCCTTACAAATGGGGCACCATTTGAAAGGGAACTAAACAGGCTTTCCAACGGTATAAGATTTATTGCCAAAAAGCATTGTTACCACTGAGAAATAATCTACCAAACACAAATTTCCTTACTTTTTGTGCTAAGTTATAGATTCTTTATTCATCCCGAGGGAAATTTTAGGCATCCAGTAGCTTAGACAACCATAACACAACAAACACACACACATATATCTCACATACATAAAAAAAAATCACTCACAGAGATCTTAAAGAGTTAAGGTGCTAAAGTAGACTGTGTGCAATGGTGGTAGTGCAAAAGATAACAGTGCAGGGATTGAACAGTGCAATAGCTTATTATTAAATATTAATTATGACTATGTAAAGACAAGAATGTAAACCTAATAGATTTAGAATTGCTTGACAGAAAAGAAATAATATACGTTAAGAACAATATATAACAGGGAATAAGTTATAAGATGTATATGTTATGACCAGAGTCCAGATTGTGTAGGAGGGCTAATATAGCCTATAAGACAGTCAGGTGTACTTGTTATATGGTAATCATAGGTGTGATTGGCAAAGGACAAAAAAGCAGGAAAATATACGGCGCACCCATGACGCTGCGACAGCCCCCTCCCCCCCCACATTTTTAAAAAAAATAAACCATTAAATGGCACTTTCTGGAGAGTTTTGTGCAAAGAAATGGAGAAATTGAGTCTTACATGATATGTAGGTATTAGGGCATTTAGCATTTACATTACTGTTAATCAGTCATCACTTGATTACACATTGCATTACCTTGTTATAATATAAATAATAATAGTGCCACATGAAGAGACAGTGCAGCATATGACAGTAGCAACAGCTGAGAAGATTTGGGTCTGTGGTGACCAGGTCCACCTCACACAAACTTCCTTCTCCTATTCTCTCTCCTTACTACCACACCCACACCAGCCCAGATTACCACGCCCATTTAGCCCCACCCACGGACATTTACGGATTTTTGTATTTTGTATGTAACTGGCAAACAATGCTTTCTACTTTTTAAAGAGCACACGTTTATAACAAATTTTTTTGTATGCTGTTACTGTCATTCTCTACAGTATGTAGGTATGTAGTATGTATGTTGTCACTGTCTGTTCAATTGTCAGTTTTCTCTCTGTTGACACTGTACATATTAAGTTATAACTCTAACTCCGCAATTTAAATGTTTTTTATGGCTGTCTGTGATTATACTTCAGGGGTTTTCCTTGCTCAGAATTTGTCTTTGCGGGAACACACAAAGCAGGGGGGGGAGGGGGTCTGGGGGTCCTCCCCCAAGAAATTCTGAGGGTAAAAGACTTCAATTCCTGCATTCTGATACATTTTTAGGCACCAATTTATGGTAAAAATGTCAATATTTATTGCAAGGAAATCACAAAATTCTGGTGGCAGGTAACAATTCAAAATACAAAATATAATGGAATATTATTATATTCAGTAGTCCAGTAAGGAGGCTTTCACATCCTGGACATGGGCCGGATACAACAACACTTGACCCTAAAGTCCAATTGTTTGTAGGATTGACTTAGGCTACTTAATCAGTGATGTTGAATATAGCCTAGAGTGTAACGGACCACCACAGTTCATACATACATGTGAACCGCGGATTAATTGCAGAGTTTAATCTACATAGTGTAAAACTACTACGTGAATGGGGCACAGCAGAAAGACAGAGCACAGCGACGCTGCTTGTTCAGGGTTTTCATGTGTACTCCTACAGGCCTACACTTCGCATCAGGCGTTAAAACCAACTGTACCGAATTAGACTACTATTTAACGCGAGACGTTTTTAACCGCTAATAAAACTGTCTCAATTTAATACTGATGCCGTCAGACGGCCGCGCGGACAGACAGCAGTCAGAGTTCCGGTAGAGCTCTGCGCCCGTCAGCAGCGGCTTCTCACTGTATAGCTGGTCCCCCAGAGCAGCATGATCACCGGGAGGGTCCAGCCTGAACCCTGCAAACAGAGATCCCGTTTGAAGGTGACATGATTGATTTTGACTGAACGTCTCAATTTAAGTAACCTCTGATCGGGTCGTAGCAAATTAAGTAGCTACACTAAGTTTAAGATTAGGTGTTGGTCATTCTCAACACCTTTCTACACACACACACACACACTTATCAACTCTGGACTCTGTGCTGCTGCCAGCCTGTGTAACGTACGTTACTCACCATCGATCGACTGTTAGCTTCAGCTGGCTAACGTTAGCTGTCAACCTCCCGACTAGCTAGTGATCTAGCGAGGATTAGCCCTTCAGACCGCAGTGGACTTCAGTGGACTCTCCATCCAATCTCCCGACTGGACCTTCGTCTACCACAACTGCCGGACTCTTTCAAATACATGTACTCCCTGTCTCCGCCGATCACTTGGTAGCGTTGGTCAGCTGTCAGCTTACGCCAGCTAGCTTCTGTTAGCTTCGACCGACTGACGGCTCGCCCAGCACATCTTTTCGCTGTAGAGCTCTTTTAGCCATGTTTCCCGGCTCAACACTAAGTTAGTGTGGGCCACTACCTTTCTGCACTGCCGAAAATGGTGCTCCTAAAATATTCCTCACTGCAACTTCTCAACGTCATCTGCTACGTCGCTTCAGCTTGCATTGCCAACATAAAATACAACAAAATTCTTATTCAAATAACCTTCCGCAACGATTGCAGGCTCTTTAGTGGAGCTCTGCTTTGAATGAAGTTACATCGTGACAAATTAATGGACCACTTGCGGAGTGATATGAAGACATGAGTCAGAGGCACAAAAAACGTTGACAGCAGTGACCGGTCATTATGTTTACCAATACCCCCGACCTGTGCCTTGCGACATCCCCCCCCACCCCCCCAAAAAAAAAAAAAAAAAGATTTACGAGAGCTTCATTTTCAGGTCAGAAAAGCCGGATTTCCGGAATTATCCGGAAGAATCACACCCCTGGGTAATATAAAAATGAAAAATAAGGTGAGATCAGATCTAATAAGCAACAATATTCCTTTTGTTTATTATTCTTTAAACCTGCATTGACATTTTTATGGCACTCTGACTAGAGGAAACAAGCTGTAAACACAATAATATAAAAATATACACCTTTTAGGTTGATAGCAAAAATTGTTAGCTAACAGTTGATTATTTACACCTGATAATAGGTAAGTTTGATTCCCCTTTAACTCTGTTTTGGTCTCCACCAACTCCTGACGCAAAAACATCTGTCTCTTCAGCTGCTAAATACTCCACTGTTTTCACCAGCTAGTCCTTCATTTTGTCTGGTTGCCATTTGGTGCTGAGCAGGTAGTGTACAGTTTTATTTTTTATTTTGTGGTTTTCTTTAATGAAACCTGCTGCCTGCTGCATCCGTCTGGAGAAAACGCGACTGTGAGCTGTGAGAGTGAATCAAAAAGGCTAAGCTGCTGGCTGTTAAACCAAAATAATTAGCTGAAAGATGCTAAAATGCTCCAAGCTGAGTAGAGGGTAACTGCAGAGTTGGGTGATTATTCTCCTGTCACAAAACACAATTGTTTAATCCATTGTTAACATATAAAACGATAGCAGTTTTACTGTGTGTATGATTTTTAGCACATTTTACACCTATACAAAACTAAACTGTCATATATCATCCACTATTGCATCCACTATTCATGCTTGAATTTTTAGGAATTCATGTGATACTACTAAACACAGTGGAGACAAGTTAAAATACAGATCCACAGAGGGCAAAAACCATGGAAACATATCCACATGGGGCTATCGAACGCCATGGAAACAAATCCATGTGACGCCACACATTCCAGCCGGCTTTAGAAGTTTGCAAGCGTGCCAGGTGAGATTCCCCCTGGGAGCCGTTTGCGACTTGGTAAGCTGTAGACTCTACAGCTTACCAAGTCTACAGTGTAGAGGAACACAATACATTTTATCAGCAACTACACACACCCTTCCCTCTGGTTCATTCAAAGACATACACGGAATGCATTGACGCCACACTCTGCAATCCCTAAGATATATTCAGTTTAAATTTGATATCAATGCCAGGATAAAGTATGATATTTGCAAGTCTTTTCAAATGTGTCATCACTGTTGATTGTTGTGTGTTTGCCAAATAGCCCACATCCTTGGAGAAAGAGAGGTCACAAGGACAGAAAACCAGGAAGAAGCCACAACAACTGCATCCTGCTGCCCATGTTTATGCAGGCTTGTAAATATTAATCTTTCAGATGCTACCTGTGTACAACATGAAATAACAATACTGCAAAGTTGCACCACATAAAGACTTAGATGTATGTGAGATAAGGACTATTGGTACGATTATTAATTTGTGGGGAAAAAAACGTAAAACTGATATTTGTGTGTGTTCAAATTCTGCTGGTTAATTTGTAGGTTTGAGGACTCCCTCTCTCACTTTGAGAATATTCTGAGCCGTCTAGGTTGTCTGCATTGCTGAATGATGCAGCAGTGTGTTGGTATCACACTGGAGCGATGCGATATGTGATATCTCAGAGCCTCTGTTTCAGTGCATAGCCAAGACGGAGTGAGTGGGCAAAACCTGAAAATAGAAAGGCATTTATAGGGGGAGGTCAGATTGCTGATAATAGCCGCACTCTACAGTATATACAGCCTTTCATCATGACATTCACTACGTAAGTTATTTCTCAAATATCTCAACAACACTAGTTTGTATTAGAGTGTGTTGTTGGGTATTGTTAGTTGTGAACACATTGAGCTGTGTGAAACAACTTAAGATGCGAAGCCCCTGAAGTACTATGTCAGCAACTTTTTAAAGGTCTTAACAGTGCAATTTATAACTTTGATGAGTTCTGTCACTCTATTGCTGTCATCTTGATTACTTCATCAGTAGATTTGAGTACTTTTCACATCACCCTTTTATAATTTATAAAAAGAAATTAGTCTGCAACCATATGAACCATGTTGATGTGCTAAGTGACACTAAATGCGTCACTTTGTTCTCCGAGGTCTCGTAACTGCTTTCAGAATCACCTCACAGAGCCAGTAGATGATAAGATATGAACCACAAAACAATCGTGCTCCGATTGATTCATAACTATGATTTGGCATCGAGAATCAGTTCCAACTTGGAATCGTTTCAAAAATTACAATTCCAATAGAATCGTTTGGAAAATTTGGTTTCGAATCCGATCATCGGTTCCAAATTTAACACACGCAAGTTTGGGTTTCCATTGCGGCCACCGTACTTCCAGGTACTTGTGTTGCAGCCACGGAGCACAGTAAGCGGTGCTCTAAAGTGTGGCTTTATTTTATGTTGAAAAAGCCTGGTAAAACTTTGAATATCCATTGAATCAAAATAAAATGTTCCTCTTATCTGTGAAATAAGCACGTGACCCGTTTCAACTCCACCCCTCTAAGAATCGTAATCGAGAATTGCTAAGAACCGGAATCGAAAGGAAGAATCGGAATTGGAATCAGAATAGGTAAAATCAAAACGATGCCCAACCATATTCGTAACACTCAGTGATAGTTTTATTCAACATTTTGCAAGATTGATTTCATACATTGATCCACATAACCAACATTTGTATATATATAGCCAATCATTTGCTCTTAAATAAGTACTGTAATAATAATAATAATAACAATAATAATAATAATTATATTTAACTAAATTCTACATGTACCGTATGTGGCAATAAAATTACTGTACCATTATGAAACAGATGAATAATTCACCAGTGCATATCTAAACAAAAACGTATGCTGTGAGATTTTTGCAGTCACACCTACATGCCTAGAGGGGCTGAATGAGCCATAAAAGCTGTGAGCCTCACAACTGAAAGAATACCAATTCAATAGTACAAAACAGCTCTGGTTGTCAGGCAACACCAAGGACACGCCATTCTTTGCACTGTGGTATTCAGCTGCTTCGTAAACTGAAATGACATTAAAGTGAAAATCACAACCAAGGATGATTACGAACCTCTTGAAAAGCTTGGATGAATTGCTGACCTCACCCACATCGTCTTTTGTTTGATCTAGTCAATTTATGCGGTAAAATGTGACTTTTGGTTTGATAACATCACCTCAATGGCAATGAACACTAAGAACTAAATTGTAAGGTGTACAAGCTGTGAAGACAAAATAGATTACTTCCATACATACATTTGTAAGAAGAAAAAATAAGACAAGGCTTTTAACTTACGGTAAAATTAAAAACTAGACATCACATTTTACAGAAAGTTTCCAACCCAGAGCAGAATCTAATTTTGATAGTCTACAGTATATGTGACACGATTCTGACCTATTCTGCAACATGAAATATGCACCTTCTTTTGCAAGGCACAATTGCCATCTAATAGCATTTTTAAAAGGGCATATGGTTCAATCTATCCATTTATTCTCTTCGCCCACTTCACAGGTGGGTTGGAGCTAGTCCCAGCATGCATTGGGTGAGTTGAAGGGTTGACCTAGGCAGGTTGCCAGTCCATCAGCCTTCTAATAAGCCATAAATCTCCCTTTTAATATGGTATCTCAAGTTAGGATTTCATTAAATCCTAACTATCTAGCACAGATACAATATACAGTATATACATATACAACATTTACTCTGTACTTACTTACTTAGCAGTTCTTTGTTTTTCTCCTGCTCCATGTTCTGTCTACATCATCTATGCTGATGCCAAGAAGTGTAAACATAAACAGCTTGCTTTATTTGTAAACTCATAAAGAAGCTCAGAGCCCTACAGTAGATGGCGGTCGGCACACCCATAGTTTGGAGAAGCAGGCAGGAGTACCAACACGGAAGGTGTGAACAAATCCCATATAGTAAACATTACTTTCTGTTTTCCAAAGCACACCATACAAATTAAAATTTTAGGAAGTGCTGAGGGCTGTATAGAAGCTCAGAGTTCATTGGATGGCCTGGAGGAAGTTTTTTGGGTTGTATCCAGACACTGAATGCCTGCATGAGCTACTGTTAATGGGGCGGCAGTGCCAGGAATATTGGCAGGATGCAGGGGGTGCGAACGTGATGTAAAAAAACAAAACAAAAAAAAGATCATAAAGAGTAATTAAAAATAAATACACTGGCACCTGGTGCCCCATAGTCCCGATGAGCTTGTTCCTGGCACCATATTGCAGTTATTCTGTGTCTGCATGCAATTAATAAAAAACTCTGCATCAACATCTTGTCAACACCCTGACAAACCACTTGAGGTTCTTGGTTTGCGTAAACCTCAATGGATTGAGCCTCTTGAGAAAGAAGGAGATGTGAACATTTCGAATGAAAAGCTGATGAATGCCAGGCTGAGTGTGTACATGCACCTCTGTCCACTGCTACTGAATGAATGATGGTGTGCAGAATAGGGCTGTCAATGAATATTCTAAATTTGAATATATAATAATTGAATAGTAAAAAGAAATATGAAAATGTATATTTGAATATTATAAGAGACAAAAACTGCACTACCACTATTGCGTGATCGTTTGTGGGCCTGGGCCACTGCTTCCTAAACCTTCAGTTTCCTGTCTGATTGAGCCCAGCCGGTCGGGAACTTCTTCTCTTAATACATCCATGGTTGGGAAGAGAATTCATAGCGAGCAGGCGTGTTGATGACACTATCGTGCAGATGCCGGTACCGGAAGTAAATAACAACATGGGCGAAGAGGAAGACAGCACAAAGACGCTAACGTAAATCTTTAACTGCAGAGACAACTAGAAATTTCTTTCGGTAAGAGCCAACGCCAATATCATCAGACAAATTCATGGAACGGCAAGCGACTCGGTTGTTTATGACCAAATTAAGAACGGCTCCATGACCGTGGTGTAATCCGTGTCGTGTCTGCCTCCTGCACGCTCCAGAGAGAGAGAGGGAGAGAGGACTGATGTTACGCAAGTAATGTGTCCCGTTGTATTGGTTTTCCCTCTTATGGATATAACGCGCAAAATACATATTTGAATATATTCAAACC